>NC_091208.1:246432-546432 GCF_040958095.1 Procambarus clarkii
ACACGTCAAAATATTGCAAAATTCGATGATTTTTCCTACGAAACAAAATGCAAGAAAACTTGCTTAAAATGCAATATTATGCGACATTCTGAGATTTGAAGGCCAAATCACATATCGTGATACGACATGAAATAGTATCGAAATATTGGTAAAAATGAATATATTTACGTAATATCAAACTACATGAAAAACGTGAAAAAGTCACTATTTTACCATATTTGAGGATTTTAACTTCAAATCATAGAGCGAGGTTTCGTGTTATTTAGATCCAAGAAAAGACATATGACATAGCTGTTTCCAATACAAATGATAAAAACCAATGTGTTTTCATTAGAATTAACAAAAATGTTCTTGATTTTCCGTTTATATTACCGATGAATGATGTACAAGTAAAACCGCTCTACTCCGGCTAAAACGTCGATATATGCAATAAAAACCGAACTTCTCCCCTTTTCAATATCGTACTCAGTATTTTAACGAGAAACAAATGGTTGATTGAAAATGAAGTATTTAAGGTTAATTTCTAATCAATTATGTGTTTGCATCATTTTTATCGTATATTTAATTAATTAATAACATTAAACTGATATTCACAAAAACGTGGAAAAACGGCAAAATATTGCCTTATTCGATGATATTTTGTTTTAATCACATAAACGAAAAGGAGATGATACACGTCAAAATATTGCAAAATTCGATGATTTTTCGCACGAAACAAAATGCAAGAAAACTTGCTTAAAATGCAATATTATGCGACATTCTGGGATTTGAAGGCCAAATCACATATCGTGATACTACGTGAAATAGTATCGAAATATTGCTAAAAATGAATATATTTACGTAATATCAAACTACATGAAAAACGTGAAAAAAGTCACTATTTTACCATATTTGAGGATTTTAACTTCAAATCATAGAGCGAGGTTTCGTGTTATTTAGATCCAAGAAAAGACATATGACATAGCTGTTTCCAATACAAATGATAAAAACCAATGTGTTTTCATTAGAAATAACAAAAATATTCTTGATTTTCCGTTTATATTACCGATGAATGATGTACAAGTAAAACCGCTCTACTCCGGCTGAAACGTCGATATATGCAATAAAAACCGAACTTCTCCCCTTTTCAATATCCTACTCAGTATTTTCACGAGAAACAAATGGTTGATTAAAAATTAAGTATTTAAGGTTAATTTCTAATCAATTATGTGTTTGCATCATTTTTATCGTATATTTAATTAATTAATAACATTAAACTGATATTCACAAAAACGTGGAAAAAACGGCAAAATATTGCCTTATTCGATGATATTTTGTTTTATTCACATAAACGAAAAGGAGATGATACACGTCAAAATATTGCAAAATTCGATGATTTTTCGCACGAAACAAAATGCAAGAAAACTTGCTTAAAATGCAATATTATGCGACATTCTGAGATTTGAAGGCCAAATCACATATCGTGATACTACGTGAAATTGTATCGAAATATTGGTAAAAATGAATATATTTACGTATTATCAAACTACATGAAAAACGTGAAAAAAGTCACTATTTTACCATATTTGAGGATTTTAACTTCAAATCATAGAGCGAGGTTTCGTGTTATTTAGATCCAAGAAAAGACATATGACATAGTTGTTTCCAATACAAATGATAAAAACCAATGTGTTTTCAGTAGAATTAACAAAAATGTTCTTGATTTTCCGTCTATATTACCGATGGAAGATGTACAAGTAAAACCGCTCTACTCCGGCTGAAACGTCGATATATGCAATAAAAACCGAACTTCTCCCCTTTTCAATATCCTACTCAGTATTTTAACGAGAAACAAATGATTGATTGAAAATAAAGTATTTAAGGTTAATTTCTAATCAATTATGTGTTTGCATCATTTTTATCGTATATTTAATTAATTAATAACATTAAACTGAAAATTCACAAAAACGTTGAAAAACGGCAAAATATTGCCTTATTCGATGATATTTTGTTTTAATCACATAAACGAAAAGGAGATGATACACGTCAAAATATTGCAAAATTCGATGATTTTTCCTACGAAACAAAATGCAAGAAAACTTGCTTAAAATGCAATATTATGCGACATTCTGAGATTTGAAGGCCAAATCACATATCGTGATACGACATGAAATAGTATCGAAATATTGGTAAAAATGAATATATTTACGTAATATCAAACTACATGAAAAACGTGAAAAAGTCACTATTTTACCATATTTGAGGATTTTAACTTCAAATCATAGAGCGAGGTTTCGTGTTATTTAGATCCAAGAAAAGACATATGACATAGCTGTTTCCAATACAAATGATAAAAACCAATGTGTTTTCATTAGAATTAACAAAAATGTTCTTGATTTTCCGTTTATATTACCGATGAATGATGTACAAGTAAAACCGCTCTACTCCGGCTGAAACGTCGATATATGCAATAAAAACTGAACTTCTCCCCTTTTCAATATCCTACTCAGTATTTTCACGAGAAACAAATGGTTGATTGAAAATTAAGTATTTAAGGTTAATTTCTAATCAATTATGTGTTTGCATCATTTTTATCGTATATTTAATTAATTAATAACATTAAACTGATATTCACAAAAACGTGGAAAAACGGCAAAATATTGCCTTATTCGATGATATTTTGTTTTAATCACATAAACGAAAAGGAGATGATACACGTCAAAATATTGCAAAATTCGATGATTTTTCGCACGAAACAAAATGCAAGAAAACTTGCTTAAAATGCAATATTATGCGACATTCTGAGATTTGAAGGCCAAATCACATATCGTGATACGACATGAAATAGTATCGAAATATTGGTAAAAATGAATATATTTACGTAATATCAAACTACATGAAAAACGTGAAAAAAGTCACTATTTTACCATATTTGAGGATTTTAACTTCAAATCATAGAGCGAGGTTTCGTGTTATTTAGATCCAAGAAAAGACATATGACATAGCTGTTTCCAATACAAATGATAAAAACCAATGTGTTTTCATTAGAATTAACAAAAATGTTCTTGATTTTCCGTTTATATTACCGATGAATGATGTACAAGTAAAACCGCTCTACTCCGGCTGAAACGTCGATATATGCAATAAAAACCGAACTTCTCCCCTTTTCAATATCGTACTCAGTATTTTAACGAGAAACAAATGGTAGATTGAAAATGAAGTATTTAAGGTTAATTTCTAATCAATTATGTGTTTGCATCATTTTTATCGTATATTTAATTAATTAATAACATTAAACTGATATTCACAAAAACGTTGAAAAACGGCAAAATATTGCCTTATTCGATGATATTTTGTTTTAATCACATAAACGAAAAGGAGATGATACACGTCAAAATATTGCAAAATTCGATAATTTTTCGCACGAAACAAAATGCAAGAAAACTTGCTTAAAATGCAATATTATGCGACATTCTGGGATTTGAAGGCCAAATCACATATCGTGATACTACGTGAAATAGTATCGAAATATTGCTAAAAATGAATATATTTACGTAATATCGAACTACATGAAAAACGTGAAAAAAGTCACTATTTTACCATATTTGAGGATTTTAACTTCAAATCATAGAGCGAGGTTTCGTGTTATTTAGATCCAAGAAAAGACATATGACATAGTTGTTTCCAATACAAATGATAAAAACCAATGTGTTTTCAGTTGAATTAACAAAAATGTTCTTGATTTTCCGTCTATATTACCGATGGAAGATGTACAAGTAAAACCGCTCTACTCCGGCTGAAACGTCGATATATGCAATAAAAACCGAACTTCTCCCCTTTTCAATATCCTACTCAGTATTTTAACGAGAAACAAATGATTGATTGAAAATAAAGTATTTAAGGTTAATTTCTAATCAATTATGTGTTTGCATCATTTTTATCGTATATTTAATTAATTAATAACATTAAACTGAAAATTCACAAAAACGTGGAAAAACGGCAAAATATTGCCTTATTCGATGATATTTTGTTTTAATCACATAAACGAAAAGGAGATGATACACGTCAAAATATTGCAAAATTCGATGATTTTTCCTACGAAACAAAATGCAAGAAAACTTGCTTAAAATGCAATATTATGCGACATTCTGAGATTTGAAGGCGAAATCACATATCGTGATACTACATGAAATAGTATCGAAATATTGGTAAAAATGAATATATTTACGTAATATCAAACTACATGAAAAACGTGAAAAAAGTCACTATTTTACCATATTTGAGGATTTTAACTTCAAATCATAGAGCGAGGTTTCGTGTTATTTAGATCCAAGAAAAGACATATGACATAGTTGTTTCCAATACAAATGATAAAAACCAATGTGTTTTCAGTAGAATTAACAAAAATGTTCTTGATTTTCCGTTTATTTTACCGATGGAAGATGTACAAGTAAAACCGCTCTACTCCGGCTGAAACGTCGATATATGCAATAAAAACCGAACTTCTCCCCTTATCAATATCCTACTCAGTATTTTAATGAGAAACAAATGGTTGATTGAAAATGAAGTATTTAAGGTTAATTTCTAATCAATTATGTGTTTGCATCATTTTTATCGTATATTTAATTAATTTATAACATTAAACTGAAAATTCACAAAAACGTGTAAAAACGGCAAAATATTGCCTTATTCGATGATATTTTGTTTTAATCACATAAACGAAAAGGAGATGATACACGTCAAAATATTGCAAAATTCGATGATTTTTCCTACGAAACAAAATGCAAGAAAACTTGCTTAAAATGCAATATTATGCGACATTCTGAGATTTGAAGGGCAAATCACATATCGTGATACGACATGAAATATTATCGAAATATTGGTAAAAATGAATATATTTACGTAATATCAAACTACATGAAAAACGTGAAAAAAGTCACTAATTTTACCATATTTTAGGATTTTAACTTCAAACCATAGAGCGAGGTTTCGTGTTATTTAGATCCAAGAAAAGACATATGACATAGCTGTTTCCAATACAAATGATAAAAACCAATGTGTTTTCATTAGAATTAACAAAAATGTTCTTGATTTTCCGTTTATATTACCGATGAATGATGTACAAGTAAAACCGCTCTACTCCGGCTGAAACGTCGATATATGCAATAAAAACCGAACTTCTCCCCTTTTCAATATCCTACTCAGTATTTTAACGAGAAACAAATGATTGATTGAAAATAAAGTATTTAAGGTTAATTTCTAATCAATTATGTGTTTGCATCATTTTTATCGTATATTTAATTAATTAATAACATTAAACTGAAAATTCACAAAAACGTGGAAAAACGGCAAAATATTGCCTTATTCGATGATATTTTTTTATAATCACATAAACGAAAAGGAGATGATACACGTCAAAATATTGCAAAATTCGATGATTTTTCCTACGAAACATAATGCAAGAAAACTTGCTTAAAATGCAATATTATGCGACATTCTGAGATTTGAAGGCCAAATCACATATCGTGATACGACATGAAATAGTATCGAAATATTGGTAAAAATGAATATATTTACGTAATATCAAACTACATGAAAAACGTGAAAAAGTCACTATTTTACCATATTTGAGGATTTTTACTTCAAATCATAGAGCGAGGTTTCGTGTTATTTAGATCCAAGAAAAGACATATGACATAGCTGTTTCCAATACAAATGATAAAAACCAATGTGTTTTCATTAGAATTAACAAAAATGTTCTTGATTTTCCGTTTATATTACCGATGGAAGATGTACAAGTAAAACCGCTCTACTCCGGCTGAAACGTCGATATATGCAATAAAAACCGAACTTCTCCCCTTTTCAATATCGTACTCAGTATTTTAACGAGAAACAAATGGTTGATTGAAAATGAAGTATTTAAGGTTAATTTCTAATCAATTATGTGTTTGCATCATTTTTATCGTATATTTAATTATTTAATAACATTAAACTGATATTCACAAAAACGTGGAAAAACGGCAAAATATTGCCTTATTCGATGATATTTTGTTTTAATCACATAAACGAAAAGGAGATGATACACGTCAAAATATTGCAAAATTCGATGATTTTTCGCACGAAACAAAATGCAAGAAAACTTGCTTAAAATGCAATATTATGCGACATTCTGAGATTTGAAGGCGAAATCACATATCGTGATACTACATGAAATAGTATCGAAATATTGTAAAAATGAATATATTTACGTAATATCAAACTCCATGAAAAACGTGAAAAAAGTCACTATTTTACCATATTTGAGGATTTTAACTTCAAATCATAGAGCGAGGTTTCGTGTTATTTAGATCCAAGAAAAGACATATGACATAGTTGTTTCCAATACAAATGATAAAAACCAATGTGTTTTCAGTAGAATTAACAAAAATGTTCTTGATTTTCCGTTTATTTTACCGATGGAAGATGTACAAGTAAAACCGCTCTACTCCGGCTGAAACGTCGATATATGCAATAAAAACCGAACTTCTCCCCTTTTCAATATCCTACTCAGTATTTTAATGAGAAACAAATGGTTGATTGAAATTGAAGTATTTAAGGTTAATTTCTAATCAATTATGTGTTTGCATCATTTTTATCGTATATTTAATTAATTAATAACATTAAACTGAAAATTCACAAAAACGTGGAAAAACGGCAAAATATTGCCTTATTCGATGATATTTTGTTTTAATCACATAAACGAAAAGGAGATGATACACGTCAAAATATTGCAAAATTCGATGATTTTTCCTACGAAACAAAATGCAAGAAAACTTGCTTAAAATGCAATATTATGCGACATTCTGAGATTTGAAGGCGAAATCACATATCGTGATACTACATGAAATAGTATCGAAATATTGGTAAAAATGAATATATTTACGTAATATCAAACTCCATGAAAAACGTGAAAAAAGTCACTATTTTACCATATTTGAGGATTTTAACTTCAAATCATAGAGCGAGGTTTCGTGTTATTTAGATCCAAGAAAAGACATATGACATAGTTGTTTCCAATACAAATGATAAAAACCAATGTGTTTTCAGTAGAATTAACAAAAATGTTCTTGATTTTCCGTTTATTTTACCGATGGAAGATGTACAAGTAAAACCGCTCTACTCCGGCTGAAACGTCGATATATGCAATAAAAACCGAACTTCTCCCCTTTTCAATATCCTACTCAGTATTTTAATGAGAAACAAATGGTTGATTGAAATTGAAGTATTTAAGGTTAATTTCTAATCAATTATGTGTTTGCATCATTTTTATCGTATATTTAATTAATTAATAACATTAAACTGAAAATTCACAAAAACGTGGAAAAACGGCAAAATATTGCCTTATTCGATGATATTTTGTTTTAATCACATAAACGAAAAGGAGATGATACACGTCAAAATATTGCAAAATTCGATGATTTTTCCTACGAAACAAAATGCAAGAAAACTTGCTTAAAATGCAATATTATGCGACATTCTGAGATTCGAAGGCCAAATCACATATCGTGATACGACATGAAATAGTATCGAAATATTGGTAAAAATGAATATATTTACGTAATATCAAACTACATGAAAAACGTGAAAAAGTCACTATTTTACCATATTTGAGGATTTTAACTTCAAATCATAGAGCGAGGTTTCGTGTTATTTAGATCCAAGAAAAGACATATGACATAGCTGTTTCCAATACAAATGATAAAAACCAATGTGTTTTCATTAGAATTAACAAAAATGTTCTTGATTTTCCGTTTATATTACCGATGAATGATGTACAAGTAAAACCGCTCTACTCCGGCTGAAACGTCGATATATGCAATAAAAACCGAACTTCTCCCCTTTTCAATATCCTACTCAGTATTTTAACGAGAAACAAATGGTTGATTGAAACCGAAGTATTTAAGGTTAATTTCTAATCAATTATGTGTTTGCATCATTTTTATCGTATATTTAATAATTAATAACATTAAACTGAAAATTCACAAAAACGTGGAAAAACGGCAAAATATTGCCTTATTCGATGATATTTTGTTTTAATCATATAAACGAAAAGGAGATGATACACGTCAAAATATTGCAAAATTCGATGATTTTTCCTACGAAACAAAATGCAAGAAAACTTGCTTAAAATGCAATATTATGCGACATTCTGAGATTTGAAGGCCAGATCACATATCGTGATACGACATGAAATAGTATCGAAATATTGGTAAAAATGAATATATTTACGTAATATCAAACTACATAAAAAACGTGAAAAAAGTCACTATTTTACCATATTTGAGGATTTTAACTTCAAATCATAGAGCGAGGTTTCGTGTTATTTAGATCCAAGAAAAGACATATGACATAGCTGTTTCCAATACAAATGATAAAAACCAATGTGTTTTCATTAGAATTAACAAAAATGTTCTTGATTTTCCGTTTATATTTCCGATGGAAGATGTACAAGTAAAACCGCTCTACTCCGGCTGAAACGTCGATATATGCAATAAAAACCGAACTTCTCCCCTTTTCAATATCCTACTCAGTATTTTAACGAGAAACAAATGGTTGATTGAAAATGAAGTATTTAAGGTTAATTTCTAATCAATTATGTGTATGCATCATTTTTATCGTATATTTAATTAATTAATAACATTAAACTGAAAATTCACAAAAACGTGGAAAAACGGCAAAATATTGCCTTATTCGATGATATTTTGTTTTTATCACATAAACGAAAAGGAGATGATACACGGCAAAATATTTCCTTATTCGATGATATTTTGTTTAAATAACATTAAGGAAAAGCGGATGATAAACAACAAAATATTGCTAAATTCGATGATTTTTCGTACGAAACAAAATGCAAGAAAACTAGCTTAAAATGCATTATTATGCGAAATTCTGAGATTTGAAGGCCAAATCACATATCGTGATACTACATGAAATAGTATCTTAATATTGGTAAAAATTAATATATTTACATAATATCAAAATACATGAAAAACGTGAAAAAGTCACTATTTTACCATATTTGAGGATTTTAACTGCAAATCATAGAGCGAGGTTTCGTATTATTTAGATCCAAGAAAAGACATATGACAATGTTGTTTCAAATACAAATGATAAAACCAATATGTTTTCATTAGAATTAACTGAAATGTTCTTGATTTTCCGTTTATATTACCGATGGAAGATGTACAAGTAAAACCGCTCTACTCCGGCTGAAACGTCGATATATGCAATAAAAACCGAACTTCTCCCCTTTTCAATATCCTACTCAGTATTTTAACGAGAAACAAATGGTTGATTGAAAATGAAGTATTTAAAGTTAATTTCTAATCAATTATGTGTTTGCATAATTTTTATCGTATATTTAATTAATTAATAATATTAAACTGATATTCACAAAAACGTGGAAAAACGGCAAAATATTGCCTTATTCGATGATATTTTGTTTTAATCACATAAACGAAAAGGAGATGATACACGTCAAAATATTGCAAAATTCGATGATTTTTCCTACGAAACAAAATGCAAGAAAACTTGCTTAAAATGCAATATTATGAGACATTCTGAGATTTGAAGGCCAAATCACATATCGTGATATGACATGAAATAGTATCGAAATATTGGTAAAAATGAATATATTTACGTAATATCAAACTACATGAAAAACGTGAAAAAAGTCACTATTTTACCATATTTGAGGATTTTAACTTCAAATCATAGAGCGAGGTTTCGTGTTATTTAGATCCAAGAAAAGACATATTACATAGCTGTTTCCAATACAAATGATAAAAACCAATGTGTTTTCATTAGAATTAACAAAAATGTTCTTGATTTTCCGTTTATATTACCGATGAATGATGTACAAGTAAAACCGCTCTACTCCGGCTGAAACGTCGATATATGCAATAAAAACCGAACTTCTCCCCTTTTCAATATCGTACTCAGTATTTTAACGAGAAACAAATGGTAGATTGAAAATGAAGTATTTAAGGTTAATTTCTAATCAATTATGTGTTTGCATCATTTTTATCGTATATTTAATTAATTAATAACATTAAACTGATATTCACAAAAACGTGGAAAAACGGCAAAATATTGCCTTATTCGATGATATTTTGTTTTAATCACATAAACGAAAAGGAGATGATACACCTCAAAATATTGCAAAATTCGATGATTTTTCGCACGAAACAAAATGCAAGAAAACTTGCTTAAAATGCAATATTATGCGACATTCTGGGATTTGAAGGCCAAATCACATATCGTGATACTACGTGAAATAGTATCGAAATATTGCTAAAAATGAATATATTTACGTAATATCAAACTACATGAAAAACGTGAAAAAAGTCACTATTTTACCATATTTGAGGATTTTAACTTCAAATCATAGAGCGAGGTTTCGTGTTATTTAGATCCAGGAAAAGACATATGACATAGTTGTTTCCAACACAAATGATAAAAACCAATGTGTTTTCAGTAGAATTAAGAAAAATGTTCTTGATTTTCAGTCTATATTACCGATGGAAGATGTACAAGTAAAACCGCTCTACTCCGGCTGAAACGTCGATATATGCAATAAAAACCGAACTTCTCCCCTTTTCAATATCCTACTCAGTATTTTAACGAGAAACAAATGATTGATTGAAAATAAAGTATTTAAGGTTAATTTCTAATCAATTATGTGTTTGCATCATTTTTATCGTATATTTAATTAATTAATAACATTAAACTGACAATTCACAAAAACGTGGAAAAACGGCAAAATATTGCCTTATTCGATGATATTTTGTTTTAATCACATAAACGAAAAGGAGATGATACACGTCAAAATATTGCAAAATTCGATGATTTTTCCTACGAAACAAAATGCAAGAAAACTTGCTTAAAATGCAATATTATGCGACATTCTGAGATTTGAAGGCGAAATCACATATCGTGATACTACATGAAATAGTATCGAAATATTGGTAAAATTGAATATATTTACGTAATATCAAACTACATGAAAAACGTGAAAAAAGTCACTATTTTACCATATTTGAGGATTTTAACTTCAAATCATAGAGCGAGGTTTCGTGTTATTTAGATCCAAGAAAAGACATATGACATAGTTGTTTCCAATACAAATGATAAAAACCAATGTGTTTTCAGTAGAATTAACAAAAATGTTCTTGATTTTCCGTTTATATTACCGATGGAAGATGTACAAGTAAAACCGCTCTACTCCGGCAGAAACGTCGATATATGCAATAAAAACCGAACTTTTCCCCTTTTCAATATCCTACTCAGTATTTTAATGAGAAACAAATGGTTGATTGAAAATGAAGTATTTAAGGTTAATTTCTAATCAATTATGTGTTTGCATCATTTTTATCGTATATTTAATTAATTAATAACATTAAACTGAAAATTCACAAAAACGTGGAAAAACGGCAAAATATTGCCTTATTCGATGATATTTTGTTTTAATCACATAAACGAAAAGGAGATGATACACGTCAAAATATTGCAAAATTCGATGATTTTTCCTACGAAACAAAATGCAAGAAAACTTGCTTAAAATGCAATATTATGCGACATTCTGAGATTTAAAGGCCAAATCACATATCGTGATACGACATGAAATAGTATCGAAATATTGGTAAAAATGAATATATTTACGTAATATCAAACTACATAAAAAACGTGAAAAAAGTCACTATTTTACCATATTTGAGGATTTTAACTTCAAATCATAGAGCGAGGTTTCGTGTTATTTAGATCCAAGAAAAGACATATGACATAGCTGTTTCCAATACAAATGATAAAAACCAATGTGTTTTCATTAGAATTAACAAAAATGTTCTTGATTTTCCGTTTATATTTCCGATGGAAGATGTACAAGTAAAACCGCTCTACTCCGGCTGAAACGTCGATATATGCAATAAAAACCGAACTTCTCCCCTTTTCAATATCCTACTCAGTATTTTAACGAGAAACAAATGGTTGATTGAAAATGAAGTATTTAAGGTTAATTTCTAATCAATTATGTGTATGCATCATTTTTATCGTATATTTAATTAATTAATAACATTAAACTGAAAATTCACAAAAACGTGGAAAAACGGCAAAATATTGCCTTATTCGATGATATTTTGTTTTTATCACATAAACGAAAAGGAGATGATACACGGCAAAATATTGCCTTATTCGATGATATTTTGTTTAAATAACATTAAGGAAAAGCGGATGATAAACAACAAAATATTGCTAAATTCGATGATTTTTCGTACGAAACAAAATGCAAGAAAACTAGCTTAAAATGCATTATTATGCGAAATTCTGAGATTTGAAGGCCAAATCACATATCGTGATACTACATGAAATAGTATCTTAATATTGGTAAAAATTAATATATTTACATAATATCAAAATACATGAAAAACGTGAAAAAGTCACTATTTTACCATATTTGAGGATTTTAACTGCAAATCATAGAGCGAGGTTTCGTATTATTTAGATCCAAGAAAAGACATATGACAATGTTGTTTCAAATACAAATGATAAAACCAATATGTTTTCATTAGAATTAACTGAAATGTTCTTGATTTTCCGTTTATATTACCGATGGAAGATGTACAAGTAAAACCGCTCTACTCCGGCTGAAACGTCGATATATGCAATAAAAACCGAACTTCTCCCCTTTTCAATATCCTACTCAGTATTTTAACGAGAAACAAATGGTTGATTGAAAATGAAGTATTTAAGGTTAATTTCTAATCAATTATGTGTTTGCATAATTTTTATCGTATATTTAATTAATTAATAACATTAAACTGATATTCACAAAAACGTGGAAAAACGGCAAAATATTGCCTTATTCGATGATATTTTGTTTTAATCACATAAACGAAAAGGAGATGATACACGTCAAAATATTGCAAAATTCGATGATTTTTCGCACGAAACAAAATGCAAGAAAACTTGCTTAAAATGCAATATTATGCGACATTCTGAGATTTGAAGGCCAAATCACATATCGTGATATGACATGAAATAGTATCGAAATATTGGTAAAAATGAATATATTTACGTAATATCAAACTACATGAAAAACGTGAAAAAAGTCACTATTTTACCATATTTGAGGATTTTAACTTCAAACCATAGAGCGAGGTTTCGTGTTATTTAGATCCAAGAAAAGACATATGACATAGCTGTTTCCAATACAAATGATAAAAACCAATGTGTTTTCATTAGAATTAACAAAAATGTTCTTGATTTTCCGTTTATATTACCGATGAATGATGTACAAGTAAAACCGCTCTACTCCGGCTGAAACGTCGATATATGCAATAAAAACCGAACTTCTCCCCTTTTCAATATCCTACTCAGTATTTTAATGAGAAACAAATGGTTGATTGAAAATGAAGTATTTAAGGTTAATTTCTAATCAATTATGTGTATGCATCATTTTTATCGTATATTTAATGAATTAATAACATTAAACTAAAAATTCACAAAAACGTGGAAAAACGGCAAAATATTGCCTTATTCGATGATATTTTGTTTAAATAACATTAAGGAAAAGGGGATGATAAACAACAAAATATTGCTAAATTCGATGATTTTTCGTACGAAACAAAATGCAAGAAAACTAGCTTAAAATGCATTATTATGCGAAATTCTGGGATTTGAAGGCCAAATCACATATCGTGATACTACATGAAATAGTATCGAAATATTGGTAAAAATTAATATATTTACATAATATCAAACTACATGAAAAACGTGAAAAAGTCACTATTTTACCATATTTGAGGATTTTAACTTCAAATCATAGAGCGAGGTTTCGTATTATTTAGATCCAAGAAAAGACATATGACAATGTTGTTTCAAATACAAATGATAAAACCAATATGTTTTCATTAGAATTAACTGAAATGTTCTTGATTTTCCGTTTATATTACCGATGGAAGATGTACAAGTAAAACCGCTCTACTCCGGCTGAAACGTCGATATATGCAATAAAAACCGAACTTCTCCCCTTTTCAATATCCTACTCAGTATTTTAATGAGAAACAAATGGTTGATTGAAAATGAAGTATTTAAGGTTAATTTCTAATCAATTATGTGTTTGCATCATTTTTATCGTATATTTAATTAATTAATAACATTAAACTGAAAATTCACAAAAACGTGGAAAAACGGCAAAATATTGCCTTATTCGATGATATTTTGTTTTAATCACATAAACGAAAAGGAGATGATACACGTCAAAATATTGCAAAATTCGATGATTTTTCCTACGAAACAAAATGCAAGAAAACTTGCTTAAAATGCAATATTATGCGACATTCTGAGATTTGAAGGCCAAATCACATATCGTGATACGACATGAAATAGTATCGAAATATTGGTAAAAATGAATATATTTACGTAATATCAAACTACATGAAAAACGTGAAAAAAGTCACTATTTTACCATATTTGAGGATTTTAACTTCAAATCATAGAGCGAGGTTTCGTGTTATTTAGATCCAAGAAAAGACATATGACATAGCTGTTTCCAATACAAATGATAAAAACCAATGTGTTTTCATTAGAATTAACAAAAATGTTCTTGATTTTCCGTTTATATTACCGATGAATGATGTACAAGTAAAACCGCTCTACTCCGGCTGAAACGTCGATATATGCAATAAAAACCGAACTTCTCCCCTTTTCAATATCGTACTCAGTATTTTAACGAGAAACAAATGGTAGATTGAAAATGAAGTATTTAAGGTTAATTTCTAATCAATTATGTGTTTGCATCATTTTTATCGTATATTTAATTAATTAATAACATTAAACTGAAAATTCACAAAAACGTGGAAAAACGGCAAAATATTGCCTTATTCGATGATATTTTGTTTTAATCACATAAACGAAAAGGAGATGATACACGTCAAAATATTGCAAAATTCGATGATTTTTCCTACGAAACAAAATGCAAGAAAACTTGCTTAAAATGCAATATTATGCGACATTCTGAGATTTGAAGGGCAAATCACATATCGTGATACTACGTGAAATAGTATCGAAATATTGCTAAAAATGAATATATTTACGTAATATCAAACTACATGAAAAACGTGAAAAAAGTCACTATTTTACCATATTTGAGGATTTTAACTTCAAATCATAGAGCGAGGTTTCGTGTTATTTAGATCCAGGAAAAGACATATGACATAGCTGTTTCCAATACAAATGATAAAAACCAATGTGTTTTCATTAGAATTAACAAAAATGTTCTTGATTTTCAGTCTATATTACCGATGTAAGATGTACAAGTAAAACCGCTCTACTCCGGCTGAAACGTCGATATATGCAATAAAAACCGAACTTCTCCCCTTTTCAATATCCTACTCAGTATTTTAACGAGAAACAAATGGTTGATTGAAAATGAAGTATTTAAGGTTAATTTCTAATCAATTATGTGTTTGCATCATTTTTATCGTATATTTAATTAATTAATAACATTAAACTGAAAATTCACAAAAACGTGGAAAAACGGCAAAATATTGCCTTATTCGATGATATTTTGTTTTAATCACATAAACGAAAAGGAGATGATACACGTCAAAATATTGCAAAATTCGATGATTTTTCCTACGAAACAAAATGCAAGAAAACTTGCTTAAAATGCAATATTATGCGACATTCTGAGATTTGAAGGCCAAATCACATATCGTGATACGACATGTAATAGTATCGAAATATTGGTAAAATTGAATATATTTACGTAATATCAAACTACATGAAAAACGTGAAAAAGTCACTATTTTTCCATATTTGAGGATTTTAACTTCAAATCATAGAGCGAGGTTTCGTGTTATTTAGATCCAAGAAAAGACATATGACATAGCTGTTTCCAATACAAATGATAAAAACCAATGTGTTTTCATTAGAATTAACAAAAATGTTCTTGATTTTCCGTTTATATTACCGATGAATGATGTACAAGTAAAACCGCTCTACTCCGGCTGAAACGTCGATATATGCAATAAAAACCGAACTTCTCCCCTTTTTAATATCCTACTCAGTATTTTAACGAGAAACAAATGGTTGATTGAAAATGAAGTATTTAAGGTTAATTTCTAATCAATTATGTGTTTGCATCATTTTTATCGTATATTTAATTAATTAATAACATTAAACTGAAAATTCACAAAAACGTGGAAAAACGGCAAAATATTGCCTTATTCGATGATATTTTGTTTTAATCATATAAACGAAAAGGAGATGATACACGTCAAAATATTGCAAAATTCGATGATTTTTCCTACGAAACAAAATGCAAGAAAACTTGCTTAAAATGCAATATTATGCGACATTCTGAGATTTGAAGGCCAAATCACATATCGTGATACGACATGAAATAGTATCGAAATATTGGTAAAAATGAATATATTTACGTAATATCAAACTACATAAAAAACGTGAAAAAAGTCACTATTTTACCATATTTGAGGATTTTAACTTCAAATCATAGAGCAAGGTTTCGTGTTATTTAGATCCAAGAAAAGACATATGACATAGCTGTTTCCAATACAAATGATAAAAACCAATGTGTTTTCATTAGAATTAACAAAAATGTTCTTGATTTTCCGTTTATATTACCGATGGAAGATGTACAAGTAAAACCGCTCTGCTCCGGCTGAAACGTCGATATATGCAATAAAAACCGAACTTCTCCCCTTTTCAATTTCGTACTCAGTATTTTAACGAGAAACAAATGGTTGATTGAAAATGAAGTATTTAAGGTTAATTTCTAATCAATTATGTGTTTGCATCATTTTTATCGTATATTTAATTATTTAATAACATTAAACTGATATTCACAAAAACGTGGAAAAACGGCAAAATATTGCCTTATTCGATGATATTTTGTTTTAATCACATAAACGAAAAGGAGATGATACACGTCAAAATATTGCAAAATTCGATGATTTTTCGCACGAAACAAAATGCAAGAAAACTTGCTTAAAATGCAATATTATGCGACATTCTGAGATTTGAAGGCGAAATCACATATCGTGATACTACATGAAATAGTATCGAAATATTGGTAAAAATTAATATATTTACGTAATATCAAACTACATGAAAAACGTGAAAAAAGTCACTATTTTACCATATTTGAGGATTTTAACTTCAAATCATAGAGCGAGGTTTCGTGTTATTTAGATCCAAGAAAAGACATATGACATAGCTGTTTCCAATACAAATGATAAAAACCAATGTGTTTTCATTAGAATTAACAAAAATGTTCTTGATTTTCCGTTTATATTACCGATGAATGATGTACAAGTAAAACCGCTCTACTCCGGCTGAAACGTCGATATATGCAATAAAAACCGAACTTCTCCCCTTTTCAATATCGTACTCAGTATTTTAACGAGAAACAAATGGTAGATTGAAAATGAAGTATTTAAGGTTAATTTCTAATCAATTATGTGTTTGCATCATTTTTATCGTATATTTAATTAATTAATAACATTAAACTGATATTCACAAAAACGTGGAAAAACGGCAAAATATTGCCTTATTCGATGATATTTTGTTTTAATCACATAAACGAAAAGGAGATGATACACGTCAAAATATTGCAAAATTCGATGATTTTTCGCACGAAACAAAATGCAAGAAAACTTGCTTAAAATGCAATATTATGCGACATTCTGAGATTTGAAGGCGAAATCACATATCGTGATACTACATGAAATAGTATCGAAATATTGGTAAAATTGAATATATTTACGTAATATCAAACTACATGAAAATCGTGAAAAAAGTCACTATTTTACCATATTTGAGGATTTTAACTTCAAATCATAGAGCGAGGTTTCGTGTTATTTAGATCCAAGAAAAGACATATGACATAGTTGTTTCCAATACAAATGATAAAAACCAATGTGTTTTCAGTAGAATTAACAAAAATGTTCTTGATTTTCCGTTTATATTACCGATGGAAGATGTACAAGTAAAACCGCTCTACTCCGGCAGAAACGTCGATATATGCAATAAAAACCGAACTTTTCCCCTTTTCAATATCCTACTCAGTATTTTAATGAGAAACAAATGGTTGATTGAAAATGAAGTATTTAAGGTTAATTTCTAATCAATTATGTGTTTGCAACATTTTTATCGTATATTTAATTAATTAATAACATTAAACTGAAAATTCACAAAAACGTGGAAAAACGGCAAAATATTGCCTTATTCGATGATATTTTGTTTTAATCACATAAACGAAAAGGAGATGATACACGTCAAAATATTGCAAAATTCGATGATTTTTCCTACGAAACAAAATGCAAGAAAACTTGCTTAAAATGCAATATTATGCGACATTCTGAGATTTGAAGGGCAAATCACATATCGTGATACGACATGAAATAGTATCGAAATATTGGTAAAAATGAATATATTTACGTAATATCAAACTACATGAAAAACGTGAAAAAAGTCACTAATTTTACCATATTTTAGGATTTTAACTTCAAACCATAGAGCGAGGTTTCGTGTTATTTAGATCCAAGAAAAGACATATGACATAGCTGTTTCCAATACAAATGATAAAAACCAATGTGTTTTCATTAGAATTAACAAAAATGTTCTTGATTTTCCGTTTATATTACCGATGAATGATGTACAAGTAAAACCGCTCTACTCCGGCTGAAACGTCGATATATGCAATGAAAACCGAACTTCTCCCCTTTTCAATATCCTACTCAGTATTTTAACGAGAAACAAATGGTTGATTGAAAATGAAGTATTTAAGGTTAATTTCTAATCAATTATGTGTTTGCATCATTTTTATCGTATATTTAATTAATTAATAACATTAAACTGAAAATTCACAAAAACGTGGAAAAACGGCAAAATATTGCCTTATTCGATGATATTTTGTTTTAATCACATAAACGAAAAGGAGATGATACACGTCAAAATATTGCAAAATTCGATGATTTTTCCTACGAAACAAAATGCAAGAAAACTTGCTTAAAATGCAATATTATGCGACATTCTGAGATTTGAAGGCCAAATCACATATCGTGATACGACATGAAATAGTATCGAAATATTGGTAAAAATGAATATATTTACGTAATATCAAACTACATGAAAAACGTGAAAAAGTCACTATTTTTCCATATTTGAGGATTTTAACTTCAAATCATAGAGCGAGGTTTCGTGTTATTTAGATCCAAGAAAAGACATATGACATAGCTGTTTCCAATACAAATGATAAAAACCAATGTGTTTTCATTAGAATTAACAAAAATGTTCTTGATTTTCCGTTTATATTACCGATGAATGATGTACAAGTAAAACCGCTCTACTCCGGCTGAAACGTCGATATATGCAATAAAAACCGAACTTCTCCCCTTTTTAATATCCTACTCAGTATTTTAACGAGAAACAAATGGTTGATTGAAAATGAAGTATTTAAGGTTAATTTCTAATCAATTATGTGTTTGCATCATTTTTATCGTATATTTAATTAATTAATAACATTAAACTGAAAATTCACAAAAACGTGGAAAAACGGCAAAATATTGCCTTATTCGATGATATTTTGTTTTAATCATATAAACGAAAAGGAGATGATACACGTCAAAATATTGCAAAATTCGATGATTTTTCCTACGAAACAAAATGCAAGAAAACTTGCTTAAAATGCAATATTATGCGACATTCTGAGATTTGAAGGCCAAATCACATATCGTGATACGACATGAAATAGTATCGAAATATTGGTAAAAATGAATATATTTACGTAATATCAAACTACATAAAAAACGTGAAAAAAGTCACTATTTTACCATATTTGAGGATTTTAACTTCAAATCATAGAGCGAGGTTTCGTGTTATTTAGATCAAAGAAAAGACATATGACATAGTTGTTTCCAATACAAATGATAAAAACCAATGTGTTTTCAGTAGAATTAACAAAAATGTTCTTGATTTTCCGTTTATATTACCGATGGAAGATGTACAAGTAAAACCGCTCTACTCCGGCTGAAACGTCGATATATGCAATAAAAACCGAACTTCTCCCCTTTTCAATATCCTACTCAGTATTTTAATGAGAAACAAATGGGTGATTGAAAATGAAGTATTTAAGGTTAATTTCTAATCAATTATGTGTTTGCATCATTTTTATCGTATATTTAATTAATTAATAACATTAAACTGAAAATTCACAAAAACGTGGAAAAACGGCAAAATATTGCCTTATTCGATGATATTTTGTTTTAATCACATAAACGAAAAGGAGATGATACACGTCAAAATATTGCAAAATTCGATGATTTTTCCTACGAAACAAAATGCAAGAAAACTTGCTTAAAATGCAATATTATGCGACATTCTGAGATTTGAAGGCGAAATCACATATCGTGATACGACATGAAATAGTATCGAAATATTGGTAAAAATTAATATATTTACGTAATATGAAACTACATGAAAAACGTGAAAAAAGTGACTAATTTTACCATATTTTAGGATTTTAACTTCAAACCATAGAGCGAGGTTTCGTGTTATTTAGATCCAAGAAAAGACATATGACATAGCTGTTTCCAATACAAATGATAAAAACCAATGTGTTTTCATTAGAATTAACAAAAATGTTCTTGATTTTCCGTTTATATTACCGATGAATGATGTACAAGTAAAACCGCTCTACTCCGGCTGAAACGTCGATATATGCAATAAAAACCGAACTTCTCCCCTTTTCAATATCCTACTCAGTATTTTAACGAGAAACAAATGGTTGATTGAAAATGAAGTATTTAAGGTTAATTTCTAATCAATTATGTGTTTGCATCATTTTTATCGTATATTTAATTAATTAATAACATTAAACTGAAAATTCACAAAAACGTGGAAAAACGGCAAAATATTGCCTTATTCGATGATATTTTGTTTTAATCATATAAACGAAAAGGAGATGATACACGTCAAAATATTGCAAAATTCGATGATTTTTCCTACGAAACAAAATGCAAGAAAACTTGCTTAAAATGCAATATTATGCGACATTCTGAGATTTGAAGGCCAAATCACATATCGTGATACGACATGAAATAGTATCGAAATATTGGTAAAAATGAATATATTTACGTAATATCAAACTACATAAAAAACGTGAAAAAAGTCACTATTTTACCATATTTGAGGATTTTAACTTCAAATCATAGAGCGAGGTTTCGTGTTATTTAGATCAAAGAAAAGACATATGACATAGTTGTTTCCAATACAAATGATAAAAACCAATGTGTTTTCAGTAGAATTAACAAAAATGTTCTTGATTTTCCGTTTATATTACCGATGGAAGATGTACAAGTAAAACCGCTCTACTCCGGCTGAAACGTCGATATATGCAATAAAAACCGAACTTCTCCCCTTTTCAATATCCTACTCAGTATTTTAATGAGAAACAAATGGGTGATTGAAAATGAAGTATTTAAGGTTAATTTCTAATCAATTATGTGTTTGCATCATTTTTATCGTATATTTAATTAATTAATAACATTAAACTGAAAATTCACAAAAACGTGGAAAAACGGCAAAATATTGCCTTATTCGATGATATTTTGTTTTAATCACATAAACGAAAAGGAGATGATACACGTCAAAATATTGCAAAATTCGATGATTTTTCCTACGAAACAAAATGCAAGAAAACTTGCTTAAAATGCAATATTATGCGACATTCTGAGATTTGAAGGCGAAATCACATATCGTGATACGACATGAAATAGTATCGAAATATTGGTAAAAATTAATATATTTACGTAATATGAAACTACATGAAAAACGTGAAAAAAGTGACTAATTTTACCATATTTTAGGATTTTAACTTCAAACCATAGAGCGAGGTTTCGTGTTATTTAGATCCAAGAAAAGACATATGACATAGCTGTTTCCAATACAAATGATAAAAACCAATGTGTTTTCATTAGAATTAACAAAAATGTTCTTGATTTTCCGTTTATATTACCGATGAATGATGTACAAGTAAAACCGCTCTACTCCGGCTGAAACGTCGATATATGCAATAAAAACCGAACTTCTCCCCTTTTCAATATCCTACTCAGTATTTTAACGAGAAACAAATGGTTGATTGAAAATGAAGTATTTAAGGTTAATTTCTAATCAATTATGTGTTTGCATCATTTTTATCGTATATTTAATTAATTAATAACATTAAACTGAAAATTCACAAAAACGTGGAAAAACGGCAAAATATTGCCTTATTCGATGATATTTTGTTTTAATCATATAAACGAAAAGGAGATGATACACGTCAAAATATTGCAAAATTCGATGATTTTTCCTACGAAACAAAATGCAAGAAAACTTGCTTAAAATGCAATATTATGCGACATTCTGAGATTTGAAGGCCAAATCACATATCGTGATACGACATGAAATAGTATCGAAATATTGGTAAAAATGAATATATTTACGTAATATCAAACTACATAAAAAACGTGAAAAAAGTCACTATTTTACCATATTTGAGGATTTTAACTTCAAATCATAGAGCGAGGTTTCGTGTTATTTAGATCCAAGAAAAGACATATGACATAGCTGTTTCCAATACAAATGATAAAAACCAATGTGTTTTCATTAGAATTAACAAAAATGTTCTTGATTTTCCGTTTATATTACCGATGGAAGATGTACAAGTAAAACCGCTCTACTCCGGCTTTTGTTGTTTATATCGACGTTTCAGCCGGAGTAGAGCGGTTTTACTTGTACATCTTCCATCTGTAATATAAACGGAAAATCAAGAACATTTTTGTTAATTCTAATGAAAACACATTGGTTTTTATCATTTGTATTGGAAACAACTATGTCATAAGTCTTTTCTTGGATCTAAATAACACGAAACCTCGCTCTATGATTTGAAGTTAAAATCCTCAAATTTGGTAAAATAGTGACTTTTTCACGTTTTTCATGTAGTTTGATATTACGTAAATATATTCATTTTTACCAATATTTCGATACTATTTCATGTAGTATCACGATATGTGATTTGGCCTTCAAATCTCAGAATGTCGCATAATATTGCATTTTAAGCAAGTTTTCTTGCATTTTGTTTCGTACGAAAAATAATCGAATTTTGCAATATTTTGACGTGTATCATCTCCTTTTCGTTTATGTGATTAAAACAAAATATCATCGAATAAGGCAATATTTTGCCATTTTTCCACGTTTTTGTGAATTTTCAGTTTAATGTTATTAATTAATTAAATATACGATAAAAATGATGCAAACACATAATTGATTATAAATTACCCTTATATAAATCATTTTCAATCAACCATTTGTTTCTCGTTAAAATACAGAGTAGGATATTGAAAAGGGGAGAAGTTCGGTTTTTATTGCATATATCGACGTTTCAGCCGGAGTAGAGCGGTTTTACTTGTACATCTTCCATCGGTAATATAAACGGAAAATCAAGAACATTTTTGTTAATTCTAATGAAAACACATTGGTTTTTATTATTTGTATTGGAAACAACTATGTCATATGTCTTTTCTTGGATCTAAATAACACGAAACCTTGCTCTATGATTTGAAGTTAAAATCCTCAAATATGGTAAAATAGTGACTTTCTTCACGTTTTTCAAGTAGTTTGATATTACGTAAATATATTCATTTTTACCAATATTTCGATACTATTTCATGTAGTATCACGATATGTGATTTGGCCTTCAAATCTCAGAATTTCGCATAATATTGCATTTTAAGCTAGTTTTCTTGCATTTTGTTTCGTACGAAAAATCATCGAATTTAGCAATATTTTGACGTTTATCATCCCCTTTTCCTTAATGTTTTTAAACAAAATATCATCAAATAAGGCAATATTTTGCCATTTTTCCACGTTTTTGTGAATTTTCATTTTAATGTTATTAATTAATTAAATATACGATAAAAATGATGCAAACACATAATTGATTAGAAATTAACCTTAAATACTTCATTTTCAATCAACCATTTGTTTCTCGTTAAAATACAGAGTAGGATATTGAAAAGGGGAGAAGTTCGGTTTTTATTGCATATATCGACGTTTCAGCCGGAGAAGAGCGGTTTTACTTGTGCATCTTCCATCCGTAATATAAACGGAAAATCAAGAACATTTTTGTTAATTCTAATGAAAACACATTGGTTTTTATCATTTGTATTAGAAACAACTATGTCATATGTCTTTTCTTGGATCTAAATAACACGAAACCTCGCTCTATGATTTGAAGTTAAAATCCTCAAATATGGTAAAATAGTGACTTTTTCACGTTTTTCATGTAGTTTGATATTACGTAAATATATTCATTTTTACCAATATTTCGATACTATTTCATGTAGTATCACGATATGTGATTTGGCCTTCAAATCTCAGAATGTCGCATAATATTGTATTTTAAGCATGTTTTCTTGCATTTTGTTTCGTACGAAAAATCATCGAATTTTGCAATATTTTGACATGTATCATCTCCTTTTCGTTTATGTGATTAAAACAAAATATCATCGAATAAGGCAATATTTTGCCATTTTTCCACGTTTTTGTGAATTTTCAGTTTAATGTTATTAATTAATTAAATATACGATAAAAATGATGCAAACACATAATTGATTAGAAATTACCCTTAAATACTTCATTTTCAATCAACCATTTGTTTCTCGTTAAAATACAGAGTAGGATATTGAAAAGGGGAGAAGTTCGGTTTTTATTGCATATATCGACGTTTCAGCCGGAGTAGAGCAGTTTTACTTGTACATCTTCCATCGGTAATATAAACGGAAAATCAAGAACATTTTTGTTAATTCTAATAAAAACACATAGGTTTTTATCATTTGTATTGGAAACAACTATGTCATATGTCTTTTCTTGGATCTAAATAACACGAAACCTTGCTCTATGATTTGAAGTTAAAATCCTCAAATATGGTAAAATAGTGACTTTTTCACGTTTTTCATGTAGTTTGATATTACGTAAATATATTCATTTTTACCAATATTTCGATACTATTTCATGTTGTATCAAGATATGTGATTTGGCCTTCAAATCTCAGAATGTCGCATAATATTGCAATTTAAGCAAGTTTTCTTGCATTTTGTTTCGTACGAAAAATCATCGAATTTTGCAATATTTTGACGTGAATCATCTCCTTTTCCTTTATGTGACTAAAACAAAATATCATCGAATTAGGCAATATTTTGCCGTTTTTCCACGTTTTTGTGAATTTTTAGTTTAATGTTATTAATTCATTAAATATACGATAAAAATGAAGCAAACACATAATTGATTAGAAATTAACCTTAAATACTTCATTTTCAGTGAACCATTTGTTTCTCGTTAAAATACTGAGTAGGATATTGAAAAGGGGAGAAGTTCGGTTTTTATTGCATATATCGACGTTTCAGCCGGAGTAGAGCGGTTTTACTTGTACATCTTCCATCGGTAATATAAACGGAAAATCAAGAACATTTTTGTTAATTCTAATGAAAACACATTGGTTTTTATCATTTGTATTGGAAACAGCTATGTCATATGTCTTTTCTTGGATCTAAATAACACGAAACCTCGCTCTATGATTTGAAGTTAAAATCCTCAAATATGGTAAAATAGTGACTTTTTTCACGTTTTTCATGTAGTTTGATATTACGTAAATATATTCATTTTTACCAATATTTCGATACTATTTCATGTAGTATCACGATATGTGATTTGGCCTTCATATCTCAGAATGTCGCATAATATTGCATTTTAAGCAAGTTTTCTTGCATTTTGTTTCGTACGAAAAATCATCGAATTTTGCAATATTTTGACGTGTATCATCTCCTTTTCGTTTATGTGATTAAAACAAAATATCATCGAATAAGGCAGTATTTTGCCGTTTTTCCACGTTTTTGTGAATTTTCAGTTTAATGTTATTAATTAATTAAATATACGATAAAAATGATGCAAACACATAATTGATTAGAAATTAACCTTAAATACTTCATTTTCAATCAACCATTTGTTTCTCGTTAAAATACTGAGTAGGATATTGAAAAGGAGAGAAGTTCGGTTTTTATTGCATATATCGACGTTTCAGCCGGATTAGAGCGGTTTTACTTGTACATCTTCCATCGGTAATATAAACGGAAAATCAAGAACATTTTAGTTAATTCTAATGAAAACACATTGGTTTTATCATTTGTATTTGAAACAACATTGTCATATGTCTTTTCTTGGATCTAAATAACACGAAACCTTGCTCTATGATTTGAAGTTAAAATCCTCAAATATGGTAAAATAGTGACTTTCTTCACGTTTTTCAAGTAGTTTGATATTACGTAAATATATTCATTTTTACCAATATTTCGATACTATTTCATGTAGTATCACGATATGTGATTTGGCCTTCAAATCTCAGAATTTCGCATAATAATGCATTTTAAGCTAGTTTTCTTGCATTTTGTTTCGTACGAAAAATCATCGTATTTAGCAATATTTTGACGTTTATCATCCCCTTTTCCTTAATGTTTTTAAACAAAATATCATCAAATAAGGCAATATTTTGCCATTTTTCCACGTTTTTGTGAATTTTCATTTTAATGTTATTAATTAATTAAATATACGATAAAAATGATGCAAACACATAATTGATTAGAAATTAACCTTAAATACTTCATTTTCAATCAACCATTTGTTTCTCGTTAAAATACAGAGTAGGATATTGAAAAGGGGAGAAGTTCGGTTTTTATTGCATATATCGACGTTTCAGCCGGAGTAGAGCAGTTTTACTTGTACATCTTCCATCGGTAATATAAACGGAAAATCAAGAACATTTTTGTTAATTCTAATGAAAACACATAGGTTTTTATCATTTGTATTGGAAACAACTATGTCATATGTCTTTTCTTGGATCTAAATAACACGAAACCTCGCTCTATGATTTGAAGTTAAAATCCTCAAATATGGTAAAATAGTGACTTTTTCACGTTTTTCATGTAGTTTGATATTACGTAAATATATTCATTTTTACCAATATTTCGATACTATTTCATGTTGTATCAAGATATGTGATTTGGCCTTCAAATCTCAAAATGTCGCATAATATTGCAATTTAAGCAAGTTTTCTTGCATTTTGTTTCGTACGAAAAATCATCGAATTTTGCAATATTTTGACGTGTATCATCTCCTTTTCCTTTATGTGACTTAAACAAAATATCATCGAATTAGGCAATATTTTGCCGTTTTTCCACGTTTTTGTGAATTTTTAGTTTAATGTTATTAATTCATTAAATATACGATAAAAATGATGCAAACACATAATTGATTAGAAATTAACCTTAAATACTTCATTTTCAGTGAACCATTTGTTTCTCGTTAAAATACTGAGTAGGATATTGAAAAGGGGAGAAGTTCGGTCTTTATTGCATATATCGACGTTTCAGCCGGAGTAGAGCGGTTTTACTTGTACATCTTCCATCGGTAATATAAACGGAAAATCAAGAACATTTTTGTTAATTCTAATGAAAACACATTGGTTTTTATCATTTGTATTGGAAACAGCTATGTCATATGTCTTTTCTTGGATCTAAATAACACGAAACCTCGCTCTATGATTTGAAGTTAAAATCCTCAAATATGGTAAAATAATGACTTTTTTCACGTTTTTCATGTAGTTTGATATTACGTAAATATATTCATTTTTACCAATATTTCGATACTATTTCATGTAGTATCACGATATGTGATTTGGCCTTCAAATCTCAGAATGTCGCATAATATTGCATTTTAAGCAAGTTTTCTTGCATTTTGTTTCGTACGAAAAATCATCGAATTTTGCAATATTTTGACGTGTATCATCTCCTTTTCGTTTATGTGATTAAAACAAAATATCATCGAATAAGGCAATATTTTGCCGTTTTTCCACGTTTTTGTGAATTTTCAGTTTAATGTTATTAATTAATTAAATATACGATAAAAATGATGCAAACACATAATTGATTAGAAATTAACCTTAAATACTTCATTTTCAATCAACCATTTGTTTCTCGTGAAAATACTGAGTAGGATATTGAAAAGGGGAGAAGTTCGGTTTTTATTGCATATATCGACGTTTCAGCCGGAGTAGAGCAGTTTTACTTGTACATCTTCCATCGGTAATATAAACGGAAAATCAAGAACATTTTTGTTAATTCTAATGAAAACACATAGGTTTTTATCATTTGTATTGGAAACAACTATGTCATATGTCTTTTCTTGGATCTAAATAACACGAAACCTCGCTCTATGATTTGAAGTTAAAATCCTCAAAGATGGTAAAATAGTGACTTTTTCACGTTTTTCATGTAGTTTGATATTACGTAAATATATTCATTTTTACCAATATTTCGATACTATTTCATGTTGTATCACGATATTTGATTTGGCCTTCAAATCTCAGAATGTCGCATAATATTGCAATTTAAGCTAGTTTTCTTGCATTTTGTTTCGTACGAAAAATCATCGAATTTTGCAATATTTTGACGTGTATCATCTCCTTTTCCATTATGTGACTTAAACAAAATATCATCGAATTAGGCAATATTTTATTGTTTTTCCACGTTTTTGTGAAATTTTAGTTTAATGTTATTAATTCATTAAATATACGATAAAAATGATGCATACACATAATTGATTAGAAATTAACCTTAAATACTTCATTTTCAATCAACCATTTGTTTCTCGTTAAAATACTGAGTAGGATATTGAAAAGGGGAGAAGTTCGGTTTTTATTGCATATATCGACGTTTCAGCCGGAGTAGAGCGGTTTTACTTGTACATCTTCCATCGGTAATATAAACGGAAAATCAAGAACATTTTTGTTAATTCTAATGAAAACACATTGGTTTTTATCATTTGTATTGGAAACAACTATGTCATATGTCTTTTCTTGGATCTAAATAACACGAAACCTCGCTCTATGATTTGAAGTTAAAATCCTCAAATATGGTAAAATAGTGATTTTTTCACGTTTTTCATGTAGTTTGATATTACGTAAATATATTCATTTTTACCAATATTTCGATACTATTTCATGTTGTATCACGATATGTGATTTGGCCTTCAAATCTCAGAATGTCGCTTAATATTGCAATTTAAGCAAGTTTTCTTGCATTTTGTTTCGTACGAAAAATCATCGAATTTTGCAATATTTTAACGTGTATCATCTCCTTTTCCTTTATGTGACTTAAACAAAATATCATCGAATTAGGCAATATTTTGCCGTTTTTCCACGTTTTTGTGAATTTTTAGTTTAATGTTATTAATTCATTATATATACGATAAAAATGATGCAAACACATAATTGATTAGAAATTAACCTTAAATACTTCATTTTCAATCAACCATTTGTTTCTCGTTAAAATACTGAGTAGGATATTGAAAAGGAGAGAAGTTCGGTTTTTATTGCATATATCGACGTTTCAGCCGGATTAGAGCGGTTTTACTTGTACATCTTCCATCGGTAATATAAACGGAAAATCAAGAACATTTTAGTTAATTCTAATGAAAACACATTGGTTTTATCATTTGTATTTGAAACAACATTGTCATATGTCTTTTCTTGGATCTAAATAACACGAAACCTTGCTCTATGATTTGAAGTTAAAATCCTCAAATATGGTAAAATAGTGACTTTCTTCACGTTTTTCAAGTAGTTTGATATTACGTAAATATATTCATTTTTACCAATATTTCGATACTATTTCATGTAGTATCACGATATGTGATTTGGCCTTCAAATCTCAGAATTTCGCATAATAATGCATTTTAAGCTAGTTTTCTTGCATTTTGTTTCGTACGAAAAATCATCGAATTTAGCAATATTTTGACGTTTATCATCCCCTTTTCCTTAATGTTTTTAAACAAAATATCATCAAATAAGGCAATATTTTGCCATTTTTCCACGTTTTTGTGAATTTTCATTTTAATGTTATTAATTAATTAAATATACGATAAAAATGATGCAAACACATAATTGATTAGAAATTAACCTTAAATACTTCATTTTCAATCAACCATTTGTTTCTCGTTAAAATACAGAGTAGGATATTGAAAAGGGGAGAAGTTCGGTTTTTATTGCATATATCGACGTTTCAGCCGGAGTAGAGCAGTTTTACTTGTACATCTTCCATCGGTAATATAAACGGAAAATCAAGAACATTTTTGTTAATTCTAATGAAAACACATAGGTTTTTATCATTTGTATTGGAAACAACTATGTCATATGTCTTTTCTTGGATCTAAATAACACGAAACCTCGCTCTATGATTTGAAGTTAAAATCCTCAAATATGGTAAAATAGTGACTTTTTCACGTTTTTCATGTAGTTTGATATTACGTAAATATATTCATTTTTACCAATATTTCGATACTATTTCATGTTGTATCAAGATATGTGATTTGGCCTTCAAATCTCTGAATGTCGCATAATATTGCAATTTAAGCAAGTTTTCTTGCATTTTGTTTCGTACGAAAAATCATCGAATTTTGCAATATTTTGACGTGTATCATCTCCTTTTCCTTTATGTGACTTAAACAAAATATCATCGAATTAGGCAATATTTTGCCGTTTTTCCACGTTTTTGTGAATTTTTAGTTTAATGTTATTAATTCATTAAATATACGATAAAAATGATGCAAACACATAATTGATTAGAAATTAACCTTAAATACTTCATTTTCAGTGAACCATTTGTTTCTCGTTAAAATACTGAGTAGGATATTGAAAAGGGGAGAAGTTCGGTCTTTATTGCATATATCGACGTTTCAGCCGGAGTAGAGCGGTTTTACTTGTACATCTTCCATCGGTAATATAAACGGAAAATCAAGAACATTTTTGTTAATTCTAATGAAAACACATTGGTTTTTATCATTTGTATTGGAAACAGCTATGTCATATGTCTTTTCTTGGATCTAAATAACACGAAACCTCGCTCTATGATTTGAAGTTAAAATCCTCAAATATGGTAAAATAATGACTTTTTTCATGTAGTTTGATATTACGTAAATATATTCATTTTTACCAATATTTCGATACTATTTCATGTAGTATCACGATATGTGATTTGGCCTTCAAATCTCAGAATGTCGCATAATATTGCATTTTAAGCAAGTTTTCTTGCATTTTGTTTCGTACGAAAAATCATCGAATTTTGCAATATTTTGACGTGTATCATCTCCTTTTCGTTTATGTGATTAAAACAAAATATCATCGAATAAGGCAATATTTTGCCGTTTTTCCACGTTTTTGTGAATTTTCAGTTTAATGTTATTAATTAATTAAATATACGATAAAAATGATGCAAACACATAATTGATTAGAAATTAACCTTAAATACTTCATTTTCAATCAACCATTTGTTTCTCGTGAAAATACTGAGTAGGATATTGAAAAGGGGAGAAGTTCGGTTTTTATTGCATATATCGACGTTTCAGCCGGAGTAGAGCAGTTTTACTTGTACATCTTCCATCGGTAATATAAACGGAAAATCAAGAACATTTTTGTTAATTCTAATGAAAACACATAGGTTTTTATCATTTGTATTGGAAACAACTATGTCATATGTCTTTTCTTGGATCTAAATAACACGAAACCTCGCTCTATGATTTGAAGTTAAAATCCTCAAAGATGGTAAAATAGTGACTTTTTCACGTTTTTCATGTAGTTTGATATTACGTAAATATATTCATTTTTACCAATATTTCGATACTATTTCATGTTGTATCACGATATTTGATTTGGCCTTCAAATCTCAGAATGTCGCATAATATTGCAATTTAAGCTAGTTTTCTTGCATTTTGTTTCGTACGAAAAATCATCGAATTTTGCAATATTTTGACGTGTATCATCTCCTTTTCCATTATGTGACTTAAACAAAATATCATCGAATTAGGCAATATTTTATTGTTTTTCCACGTTTTTGTGAAATTTTAGTTTAATGTTATTAATTCATTAAATATACGATAAAAATGATGCATACACATAATTGATTAGAAATTAACCTTAAATACTTCATTTTCAATCAACCATTTGTTTCTCGTTAAAATACTGAGTAGGATATTGAAAAGGGGAGAAGTTCGGTTTTTATTGCATATATCGACGTTTCAGCCGGAGTAGAGCGGTTTTACTTGTACATCTTCCATCGGTAATATAAACGGAAAATCAAGAACATTTTTGTTAATTCTAATGAAAACACATTGGTTTTTATCATTTGTATTGGAAACAACTATGTCATATGTCTTTTCTTGGATCTAAATAACACGAAACCTCGCTCTATGATTTGAAGTTAAAATCCTCAAATATGGTAAAATAGTGATTTTTTCACGTTTTTCATGTAGTTTGATATTACGTAAATATATTCATTTTTACCAATATTTCGATACTATTTCATGTTGTATCACGATATGTGATTTGGCCTTCAAATCTCAGAATGTCGCTTAATATTTATAAACGGAAAATCAAGAACATTTTAGTTAATTCTAATGAAAACACATTGGTTTTATAATTTGTATTTGAAACAACATTGTCATATGTCTTTTCTTGGATCTAAATAATACGAAACCTCGCTCTATGATTTGCAGTTAAAATCCTCAAATATGGTAAAATAGTGACTTTTTCACGTTTTTCATGTAGTTTGATATTATGTAAATATATTAATTTTTACCAATATTTCGATACTATTTCATGTAGTATCACGATATGTGATTTGGCCTTCAAATCTCAGAATTTCGCATAATAATGCATTTTAAGCTAGTTTTCTTGCATTTTGTTTCGTACGTAAAATCATCGAATTTAGCAATATTTTGACGTTTATCATCCCCTTTTCCTTAATGTTATTTAAACAAAATATCATCAAATAAGGCAATATTTTGCCATTTTTCCACGTTTTTGTGAATTTTCAATTTAATGTTATTAATTAATTAAATATACGATAAAAATGATGCAAACACATAATTGATTATAAATTACCCTTATATAAATCATTTTCAATCAACCATTTGTTTCTCGTTAAAATACAGAGTAGGATATTGAAAAGGGGAGAAGTTCGGTTTTTATTGCATATATCGACGTTTCAGCCGGAGTAGAGCGGTTTTACTTGTACATCTTCCATCGGTAATATAAACGGAAAATCAAGAACATTTTTGTTAATTCTCATGAAAACACATTGGTTTTTATTATTTGTATTGGAAACAACTATGTCATATGTCTTTTCTTGGATCTAAATAACACGAAACCTTGCTCTATGATTTGAAGTTAAAATCCTCAAATATGGTAAAATAGTGACTTTCTTCACGTTTTTCAAGTAGTTTGATATTACGTAAATATATTCATTTTTACCAATATTTCGATACTATTTCATGTAGTATCACGATATGTGATTTGGCCTTCAAATCTCAGAATTTCGCATAATATTGCATTTTAAACAAGTTTTCTTGCATTTTGTTTCGTTCGAAAAATCATCGAATTTTGCAATATTTTGATGTTTATCATCTCCTTTTCCTTTATGTGATTAAACAAAATATCCTCGAATTAGGCAATATTTTGCCGTTTTTCCACGTTTTTGTTAATTTTCAGTCCATGGGTATTAATTCATTATATATACGATAAAAATGATGCAAACACATAATTGATTAGAAATTAACCTTAAATACTTCATTTTTAATCAACCATTTGTTTCTCGTTAAAATACTGAGTAGGATATTGAAAAGGAGAGAAGTTCGGTTTTTATTGCATATATCGACGTTTCAGCCAAATTAGAGCGGTTTTACTTGTACATCTTCCATCGGTAATATAAACGGAAAATCAAGAACATTTTAGTTAATTCTAATGAAAACACATTGTTTTATCATTTGTATTTGAAACAACATTGTCATGTCTTTTCTTGGATCTAAATAACACGAAACCTTGCTCTATGATTTGAAGTTAAAATCCTCAAATATGGTAAAATAGTGACTTTCTTCACGTTTTTCAAGTAGTTTGATATTACGTAAATATATTCATTTTTACCAATATTTCGATTCTATTTCATGTAGTATCACGATATGTGATTTGGCCTTCAAATCTCAGAATTTCGCATAATAATGCATTTTAAGCTAGTTTTCTTGCATTTTGTTTCGTAAGAAAAATCATCGAATTTAGCAATATTTTGACGTTTATCATCCCCTTTTCCTTAATGTTTTTAAACAAAATATCATCAAATAAGGCAATATTTTGCCATTTTTCCACGTTTTTGTGAATTTTCATTTTAATGTTATTAATTAATTAAATATACGATAAAAATGATGCAAACACATAATTGATTAGAAATTAACCTTAAATACTTCATTTTCAATCAACCATTTGTTTCTCGTTAAAATACAGAGTAGGATATTGAAAAGGGGAGAAGTTCGGTTTTTATTGCATATATCGACGTTTCAGCCGGAGTAGAGCAGTTTTACTTGTACATCTTCCATCGGTAATATAAACGGAAAATCAAGAACATTTTTGTTAATTCTAATGAAAACACATAGGTTTTTATCATTTGTATTGGAAACAACTATGTTATATGTCTTTTCTTGGATCTAAATAACACGAAACCTCGCTCTATGATTTGAAGTTAAAATCCTCAAATATGGTAAAATAGTGACTTTTTCACGTTTTTCATGTAGTTTGATATTACGTAAATATATTCATTTTTACCAATATTTCGATACTATTTCATGTTGTATCAAGATATGTGATTTGGCCTTCAAATCTCAGAATGTCGCATAATATTGCAATTTAAGCAAGTTTTCTTGCATTTTGTTTCGTACGAAAAATCATCGAATTTTGCAATATTTTGACGTGTATCATCTCCTTTTCCTTTATGTGACTTAAACAAAATATCATCGAATTAGGCAATATTTTGCCGTTTTTCCACGTTTTTGTGAATTTTCAGTTTAATGTTATTAATTCATTAAATATACGATAAAAATGATGCAAACACATAATTGATTAGAAATTAACCTTAAATACTTCATTTTCAATCAACCATTTGTTTCTCGTGAAAATACTGAGTAGGATATTGAAAAGGGGAGAAGTTCGGTTTTTATTGCATATATCGACGTTTCAGCCGGAGTAGAGCAGTTTTACTTGTACATCTTCCATCGGTAATATAAACGGAAAATCAAGAACATTTTTGTTAATTCTAATGAAAACACATAGGTTTTTATCATTTGTATTGGAAACAACTATGTCATATGTCTTTTCTTGGATCTAAATAACACGAAACCTCGCTCTATGATTTGAAGTTAAAATCCTCAAAGATGGTAAAATAGTGACTTTTTCACGTTTTTCATGTAGTTTGATATTACGTAAATATATTCATTTTTACCAATATTTCGATACTATTTCATGTTGTATCACGATATTTGATTTGGCCTTCAAATCTCAGAATGTCGCATAATATTGCAATTTAAGCTAGTTTTCTTGCATTTTGTTTCGTACGAAAAATCATCGAATTTTGCAATATTTTGACGTGTATCATCTCCTTTTCCATTATGTGACTTAAACAAAATATCATCGAATTAGGCAATATTTTATTGTTTTTCCACGTTTTTGTGAAATTTTAGTTTAATGTTATTAATTCATTAAATATACGATAAAAATGATGCATACACATAATTGATTAGAAATTAACCTTAAATACTTCATTTTCAATCAACCATTTGTTTCTCGTTAAAATACTGAGTAGGATATTGAAAAGGGGAGAAGTTCGGTTTTTATTGCATATATCGACGTTTCAGCCGGAGTAGAGCGGTTTTACTTGTACATCTTCCATCGGTAATATAAACGGAAAATCAAGAACATTTTTGTTAATTCTAATGAAAACACATTGGTTTTTATCATTTGTATTGGAAACAACTATGTCATATGTCTTTTCTTGGATCTAAATAACACGAAACCTCGCTCTATGATTTGAAGTTAAAATCCTCAAATATGGTAAAATAGTGATTTTTTCACGTTTTTCATGTAGTTTGATATTACGTAAATATATTCATTTTTACCAATATTTCGATACTATTTCATGTTGTATCACGATATGTGATTTGGCCTTCAAATCTCAGAATGTCGCTTAATATTTATAAACGGAAAATCAAGAACATTTTAGTTAATTCTAATGAAAACACATTGGTTTTATAATTTGTATTTGAAACAACATTGTCATATGTCTTTTCTTGGATCTAAATAATACGAAACCTCGCTCTATGATTTGCAGTTAAAATCCTCAAATATGGTAAAATAGTGACTTTTTCACGTTTTTCATGTAGTTTGATATTATGTAAATATATTAATTTTTACCAATATTTCGATACTATTTCATGTAGTATCACGATATGTGATTTGGCCTTCAAATCTCAGAATTTCGCATAATAATGCATTTTAAGCTAGTTTTCTTGCATTTTGTTTCGTACGTAAAATCATCGAATTTAGCAATATTTTGACGTTTATCATCCCCTTTTCCTTAATGTTATTTAAACAAAATATCATCAAATAAGGCAATATTTTGCCATTTTTCCACGTTTTTGTGAATTTTCAATTTAATGTTATTAATTAATTAAATATACGATAAAAATGATGCAAACACATAATTGATTATAAATTACCCTTATATAAATCATTTTCAATCAACCATTTGTTTCTCGTTAAAATACAGAGTAGGATATTGAAAAGGGGAGAAGTTCGGTTTTTATTGCATATATCGACGTTTCAGCCGGAGTAGAGCGGTTTTACTTGTACATCTTCCATCGGTAATATAAACGGAAAATCAAGAACATTTTTGTTAATTCTCATGAAAACACATTGGTTTTATCATTTGTATTGGAAACAACTATGTCATATGTCTTTTCTTGGATCTAAATAACACGAAACCTTGCTCTATGATTTGAAGTTAAAATCCTCAAATATGGTAAAATAGTGACTTTCTTCACGTTTTTCAAGTAGTTTGATATTACGTAAATATATTCATTTTTACCAATATTTCGATACTATTTCATGTAGTATCACGATATGTGATTTGGCCTTCAAATCTCAGAATTTCGCATAATAATGCATTTTAAGCTAGTTTTCTTGCATTTTGTTTCGTAAGAAAAATCATCGAATTTAGCAATATTTTGACGTTTATCATCCCCTTTTCCTTAATGTTTTTAAACAAAATATCATCAAATAAGGCAATATTTTGCCATTTTTCCACGTTTTTGTGAATTTTCATTTTAATGTTATTAATTAATTAAATATACGATAAAAATGATGCAAACACATAATTGATTAGAAATTAACCTTAAATACTTCATTTTCAATCAACCATTTGTTTCTCGTTAAAATACAGAGTAGGATATTGAAAAGGGGAGAAGTTCGGTTTTTATTGCATATATCGACGTTTCAGCCGGAGTAGAGCAGTTTTACTTGTACATCTTCCATCGGTAATATAAACGGAAAATCAAGAACATTTTTGTTAATTCTAATGAAAACACATAGGTTTTTATCATTTGTATTGGAAACAACTATGTTATATGTCTTTTCTTGGATCTAAATAACACGAAACCTCGCTCTATGATTTGAAGTTAAAATCCTCAAATATGGTAAAATAGTGACTTTTTCACGTTTTTCATGTAGTTTGATATTACGTAAATATATTCATTTTTACCAATATTTCGATACTATTTCATGTTGTATCAAGATATGTGATTTGGCCTTCAAATCTCAGAATGTCGCATAATATTGCAATTTAAGCAAGTTTTCTTGCATTTTGTTTCGTACGAAAAATCATCGAATTTTGCAATATTTTGACGTGTATCATCTCCTTTTCCTTTATGTGACTTAAACAAAATATCATCGAATTAGGCAATATTTTGCCGTTTTTCCACGTTTTTGTGAATTTTTAGTTTAATGTTATTAATTCATTAAATATACGATAAAAATGATGCAAACACATAATTGATTAGAAATTAACCTTAAATACTTCATTTTCAGTGAACCATTTGTTTCTCGTTAAAATACTGAGTAGGATATTGAAAAGGGGAGAAGTTCGGTCTTTATTGCATATATCGACGTTTCAGCCGGAGTAGAGCGGTTTTACTTGTACATCTTCCATCGGTAATATAAACGGAAAATCAAGAACATTTTTGTTAATTCTACTGAAAACACATAGGTTTTTATCATTTGTATTGGAAACAACTATGTCATATGTCTTTTCTTGGATCTAAATAACACGAAACCTCGCTCTATGATTTGAAGTTAAAATCCTCAAAGATGGTAAAATAGTGACTTTTTCACGTTTTTCATGTAGTTTGATATTACGTAAATATATTCATTTTTACCAATATTTCGATACTATTTCATGTTGTATCACGATATTTGATTTGGCCTTCAAATCTCAGAATGTCGCATAATATTGCAATTTAAGCAAGTTTTCTTGCATTTTGTTTCGTACGAAAAATCATCGAATTTTGCAATATTTTGACGTGTATCATCTCCTTTTCCTTTATGTGACTTAAACAAAATATCATCGAATTAGGCAATATTTTACCGTTTTTCCACGTTTTTGTGAAATTTTAGTTTAATGTTATTAATTCATTAAATATACGATAAAAATGATGCATACACATAATTGATTAGAAATTAACCTTAAATACTTCATTTTCAATCAACCATTTGTTTCTCGTTAAAATACTGAGTAGGATATTGAAAAGGGGAGAAGTTCGGTTTTTATTGCATATATCGACGTTTCAGCCGGAGTAGAGCGGTTTTACTTGTACATCTTCCATCGGTAATATAAACGGAAAATCAAGAACATTTCTGTTAATTCTAATGAAAACACATTGGTTTTTATCATTTGTATTGGAAACAGCTATGTCATATGTCTTTTCTTGGATCTAAATAACACGAAACCTAGCTCTATGATTTGAAGTTAAAATCCTCAAATATGGTAAAATAGTGACTTTTTTCACGTTTTTCATGTAGTTTGATATTACGTAAATATATTCATTTTTACCAATATTTCGATACTATTTCATGTAGTATCACGATATGTGATTTGGCCTTCAAATCTCAGAATGTCGCATAATATTGCATTTTAAGCAAGTTTTCTTGCATTTTGTTTCGTACGAAAAATCATCGAATTTTGCAATATTTTGACGTGTATCATCTCCTTTTCGTTTATGTGATTAAAACAAAATATCATCGAATAAGGCAATATTTTGCCGTTTTTCCACGTTTTTGTGAATTTTCAGTTTAATGTTTTTAATTAATTAAATATACGATAAAAATGATGCAAACACATAATTGATTCGAAATTAACCTTAAATACTTCATTTTCAATCAACCATTTGTTTCTCGTTAAAATACTGAGTAGGATATTGAAAAGGGGAGAAGTTCGGTTTTTATTGCATATATCGACGTTTCAGCCGGAGTAGAGCGGTTTTACTTGTACATCTTCCATCGGTAATATAAACGGAAAATCAAGAACATTTTAGTTAATTCTAATGAAAACACATTGGTTTTATAATTTGTATTTGAAACAACATTGTCATATGTCTTTTCTTGGATCTAAATAATACGAAACCTCGCTCTATGATTTGCAGTTAAAATCCTCAAATATGGTAAAATAGTGACTTTTTCACGTTTTTCATGTAGTTTGATATTATGTAAATATATTTATTTTTACCAATATTTCGATACTATTTCATGTAGTATCACGATATGTGATTTGGCCTTCAAATCTCAGAATTTCGCATAATAATGCATTTTAAGCTAGTTTTCTTGCATTTTGTTTCGTACGAAAAATCATCGAATTTAGCAATATTTTGACGTTTATCATCCCCTTTTCCTTAATGTTATTTAAACAAAATATCATCAAATAAGGCAATATTTTGCCATTTTTCCACGTTTTTGTGAATTTTCAATTTAATGTTATTAATTAATTAAATATACGATAAAAATGATGCAAACACATAATTGATTATAAATTACCCTTATATAAATCATTTTCAATCAACCATTTGTTTCTCGTTAAAATACAGAGTAGGATATTGAAAAGGGGAGAAGTTCGGTTTTTATTGCATATATCGACGTTTCAGCAGGAGTAGAGCGGTTTTACTTGTACATCTTCCATCGGTAATATAAACGGAAAATCAAGAAATTTTTTGTTAATTCTAATGGAAACACATTGGTTTTTATTATTTGTATTGGAAACAACTATGTCATATGTCTTTTCTTGGATCTAAATAACACGAAACCTTGCTCTATGATTTGAAGTTAAAATCCTCAAATATGGTATAATAGTGACTTTCTTCACGTTTTTCAAGTAGTTTGATATTACGTAAATATATTCATTTTTACCAATATTTCGATACTATTTCATGTAGTATCACGATATGTGATTTGGCCTTCAAATCTCAGAATTTCGCATAATATTGCATTTTAAACAAGTTTTCTTGCATTTTGTTTCGTACGAAAAATCATCGAATTTTGCAATATTTTGATGTTTATCATCTCCTTTTCCTTTATGTGATTAAACAAAATATCCTTGAATTAGGCAATATTTTGCCGTTTTTCCACGTTTTTGTTAATTTTCAGTCTATGGGTATTAATTCATTATATATACGATAAAAATGATGCAAACACATAATTGATTAGAAATTAACCTTAAATACTTCATTTTCAATCAACCATTTGTTTCTCGTTAAAATACTGAGTAGGATATTGAAAAGGAGAGAAGTTCGGTTTTTATTGCATATATCGACGTTTCAGCCGGATTAGAGCGGTTTTACTTGTACATCTTCCATCGGTAATATAAACGGAAAATCAAGAACATTTTAGTTAATTCTAATGAAAACACATTGGTTTTATCATTTGTATTTGAAACAGCATTGTCATATGTCTTTTCTTGGATCTAAATAATACGAAACCTCGCTCTATGATTTGCAGTTAAAATCCTCAAATATGGTAAAATAGTGACTTTTTCACGTTTTTCATGTAGTTTGATATTATGTAAATATATTAATTTTTACCAATATTTCGATACTATTTCATGTAGTATCACGATATGTGATTTGGCCTTCAAATCTCAGAATTTCGCATAATAATGCATTTTAAGCTAGTTTTCTTGCATTTTGTTTCGTACGAAAAATCATCGAATTTAGCAATATTTTGACGTTTATCATCCCCTTTTCCTTAATGTTTTTAAACAAAATATCATCAAATAAGGCAATATTTTGCCATTTTTCCACGTTTTTTGTGAATTTTAATTTAATGTTATTAATTAATTAAATATACGATAAAAATGATGCAAACACATAATTGATTAGAAATTAACCTTAAATACTTCATTTTCAATCAACCATTTGTTTCTCGTTAAAATACAGAGTAGGATATTGAAAAGGGGAGAAGTTCGGTTTTTATTGCATATATCGACGTTTCAGCCGGAGTAGAGCAGTTTTACTTGTACATCTTCCATCGGTAATATAAACGGAAAATCAAGAACATTTTTGTTAATTCTAATGAAAATACATAGGTTTTTATCATTTGTATTGGAAACAACTATGTCATATGTCTTTTCTTGGATCTAAATAACACGAAACCTCGCTCTATGATTTGAAGTTAAAATCCTCAAATATGGTAAAATAGTGACTTTTTCACGTTTTTCATGTAGTTTGATATTACGTAAATATATTCATTTTTACCAATATTTCGATACTATTTCATGTTGTATCACGATATGTGATTTGGCCTTCAAATCTCAGAATGTCGCTTAATATTTATAAACGGAAAATCAAGAACATTTTAGTTAATTCTAATGAAAACACATTGGTTTTATAATTTGTATTTGAAACAACATTGTCATATGTCTTTTCTTGGATCTAAATAATACGAAACCTCGCTCTATGATTTGCAGTTAAAATCCTCAAATATGGTAAAATAGTGACTTTTTCACGTTTTTCATGTAGTTTGATATTATGTAAATATATTAATTTTTACCAATATTTCGATACTATTTCATGTAGTATCACGATATGTGATTTGGCCTTCAAATCTCAGAATTTCGCATAATAATGCATTTTAAGCTAGTTTTCTTGCATTTTGTTTCGTACGTAAAATCATCGAATTTAGCAATATTTTGACGTTTATCATCCCCTTTTCCTTAATGTTATTTAAACAAAATATCATCAAATAAGGCAATATTTTGCCATTTTTCCACGTTTTTGTGAATTTTCAATTTAATGTTATTAATTAATTAAATATACGATAAAAATGATGCAAACACATAATTGATTATAAATTACCCTTATATAAATCATTTTCAATCAACCATTTGTTTCTCGTTAAAATACAGAGTAGGATATTGAAAAGGGGAGAAGTTCGGTTTTTATTGCATATATCGACGTTTCAGCCGGAGTAGAGCGGTTTTACTTGTACATCTTCCATCGGTAATATAAACGGAAAATCAAGAACATTTTTGTTAATTCTCATGAAAACACATTGGTTTTATCATTTGTATTGGAAACAACTATGTCATATGTCTTTTCTTGGATCTAAATAACACGAAACCTTGCTCTATGATTTGAAGTTAAAATCCTCAAATATGGTAAAATAGTGACTTTCTTCACGTTTTTCAAGTAGTTTGATATTACGTAAATATATTCATTTTTACCAATATTTCGATACTATTTCATGTAGTATCACGATATGTGATTTGGCCTTCAAATCTCAGAATTTCGCATAATAATGCATTTTAAGCTAGTTTTCTTGCATTTTGTTTCGTAAGAAAAATCATCGAATTTAGCAATATTTTGACGTTTATCATCCCCTTTTCCTTAATGTTTTTAAACAAAATATCATCAAATAAGGCAATATTTTGCCATTTTTCCACGTTTTTGTGAATTTTCATTTTAATGTTATTAATTAATTAAATATACGATAAAAATGATGCAAACACATAATTGATTAGAAATTAACCTTAAATACTTCATTTTCAATCAACCATTTGTTTCTCGTTAAAATACAGAGTAGGATATTGAAAAGGGGAGAAGTTCGGTTTTTATTGCATATATCGACGTTTCAGCCGGAGTAGAGCAGTTTTACTTGTACATCTTCCATCGGTAATATAAACGGAAAATCAAGAACATTTTTGTTAATTCTAATGAAAACACATAGGTTTTTATCATTTGTATTGGAAACAACTATGTTATATGTCTTTTCTTGGATCTAAATAACACGAAACCTCGCTCTATGATTTGAAGTTAAAATCCTCAAATATGGTAAAATAGTGACTTTTTCACGTTTTTCATGTAGTTTGATATTACGTAAATATATTCATTTTTACCAATATTTCGATACTATTTCATGTTGTATCAAGATATGTGATTTGGCCTTCAAATCTCAGAATGTCGCATAATATTGCAATTTAAGCAAGTTTTCTTGCATTTTGTTTCGTACGAAAAATCATCGAATTTTGCAATATTTTGACGTGTATCATCTCCTTTTCCTTTATGTGACTTAAACAAAATATCATCGAATTAGGCAATATTTTGCCGTTTTTCCACGTTTTTGTGAATTTTTAGTTTAATGTTATTAATTCATTAAATATACGATAAAAATGATGCAAACACATAATTGATTAGAAATTAACCTTAAATACTTCATTTTCAGTGAACCATTTGTTTCTCGTTAAAATACTGAGTAGGATATTGAAAAGGGGAGAAGTTCGGTCTTTATTGCATATATCGACGTTTCAGCCGGAGTAGAGCGGTTTTACTTGTACATCTTCCATCGGTAATATAAACGGAAAATCAAGAACATTTTTGTTAATTCTACTGAAAACACATAGGTTTTTATCATTTGTATTGGAAACAACTATGTCATATGTCTTTTCTTGGATCTAAATAACACGAAACCTCGCTCTATGATTTGAAGTTAAAATCCTCAAAGATGGTAAAATAGTGACTTTTTCACGTTTTTCATGTAGTTTGATATTACGTAAATATATTCATTTTTACCAATATTTCGATACTATTTCATGTTGTATCACGATATTTGATTTGGCCTTCAAATCTCAGAATGTCGCATAATATTGCAATTTAAGCAAGTTTTCTTGCATTTTGTTTCGTACGAAAAATCATCGAATTTTGCAATATTTTGACGTGTATCATCTCCTTTTCCTTTATGTGACTTAAACAAAATATCATCGAATTAGGCAATATTTTACCGTTTTTCCACGTTTTTGTGAAATTTTAGTTTAATGTTATTAATTCATTAAATATACGATAAAAATGATGCATACACATAATTGATTAGAAATTAACCTTAAATACTTCATTTTCAATCAACCATTTGTTTCTCGTTAAAATACTGAGTAGGATATTGAAAAGGGGAGAAGTTCGGTTTTTATTGCATATATCGACGTTTCAGCCGGAGTAGAGCGGTTTTACTTGTACATCTTCCATCGGTAATATAAACGGAAAATCAAGAACATTTCTGTTAATTCTAATGAAAACACATTGGTTTTTATCATTTGTATTGGAAACAGCTATGTCATATGTCTTTTCTTGGATCTAAATAACACGAAACCTAGCTCTATGATTTGAAGTTAAAATCCTCAAATATGGTAAAATAGTGACTTTTTTCACGTTTTTCATGTAGTTTGATATTACGTAAATATATTCATTTTTACCAATATTTCGATACTATTTCATGTAGTATCACGATATGTGATTTGGCCTTCAAATCTCAGAATGTCGCATAATATTGCATTTTAAGCAAGTTTTCTTGCATTTTGTTTCGTACGAAAAATCATCGAATTTTGCAATATTTTGACGTGTATCATCTCCTTTTCGTTTATGTGATTAAAACAAAATATCATCGAATAAGGCAATATTTTGCCGTTTTTCCACGTTTTTGTGAATTTTCAGTTTAATGTTTTTAATTAATTAAATATACGATAAAAATGATGCAAACACATAATTGATTCGAAATTAACCTTAAATACTTCATTTTCAATCAACCATTTGTTTCTCGTTAAAATACTGAGTAGGATATTGAAAAGGGGAGAAGTTCGGTTTTTATTGCATATATCGACGTTTCAGCCGGAGTAGAGCGGTTTTACTTGTACATCTTCCATCGGTAATATAAACGGAAAATCAAGAACATTTTAGTTAATTCTAATGAAAACACATTGGTTTTATAATTTGTATTTGAAACAACATTGTCATATGTCTTTTCTTGGATCTAAATAATACGAAACCTCGCTCTATGATTTGCAGTTAAAATCCTCAAATATGGTAAAATAGTGACTTTTTCACGTTTTTCATGTAGTTTGATATTATGTAAATATATTTATTTTTACCAATATTTCGATACTATTTCATGTAGTATCACGATATGTGATTTGGCCTTCAAATCTCAGAATTTCGCATAATAATGCATTTTAAGCTAGTTTTCTTGCATTTTGTTTCGTACGAAAAATCATCGAATTTAGCAATATTTTGACGTTTATCATCCCCTTTTCCTTAATGTTATTTAAACAAAATATCATCAAATAAGGCAATATTTTGCCATTTTTCCACGTTTTTGTGAATTTTCAGTTTAATGTTATTAATTAATTAAATATACGATAAAAATGATGCAAACACATAATTGATTATAAATTACCCTTATATAAATCATTTTCAATCAACCATTTGTTTCTCGTTAAAATACAGAGTAGGATATTGAAAAGGGGAGAAGTTCGGTTTTTATTGCATATATCGACGTTTCAGCAGGAGTAGAGCGGTTTTACTTGTACATCTTCCATCGGTAATATAAACGGAAAATCAAGAAATTTTTTGTTAATTCTAATGGAAACACATTGGTTTTTATTATTTGTATTGGAAACAACTATGTCATATGTCTTTTCTTGGATCTAAATAACACGAAACCTTGCTCTATGATTTGAAGTTAAAATCCTCAAATATGGTATAATAGTGACTTTCTTCACGTTTTTCAAGTAGTTTGATATTACGTAAATATATTCATTTTTACCAATATTTCGATACTATTTCATGTAGTATCACGATATGTGATTTGGCCTTCAAATCTCAGAATTTCGCATAATATTGCATTTTAAACAAGTTTTCTTGCATTTTGTTTCGTACGAAAAATCATCGAATTTTGCAATATTTTGATGTTTATCATCTCCTTTTCCTTTATGTGATTAAACAAAATATCCTCGAATTAGGCAATATTTTGCCGTTTTTCCACGTTTTTGTTAATTTTCAGTCTATGGGTATTAATTCATTATATATACGATAAAAATGATGCAAACACATAATTGATTAGAAATTAACCTTAAATACTTCATTTTCAATCAACCATTTGTTTCTCGTTAAAATACTGAGTAGGATATTGAAAAGGAGAGAAGTTCGGTTTTTATTGCATATATCGACGTTTCAGCCGGATTAGAGCGGTTTTACTTGTACATCTTCCATCGGTAATATAAACGGAAAATCAAGAACATTTTAGTTAATTCTAATGAAAACACATTGGTTTTATCATTTGTATTTGAAACAGCATTGTCATATGTCTTTTCTTGGATCTAAATAATACGAAACCTCGCTCTATGATTTGCAGTTAAAATCCTCAAATATGGTAAAATAGTGACTTTTTCACGTTTTTCATGTAGTTTGATATTATGTAAATATATTAATTTTTACCAATATTTCGATACTATTTCATGTAGTATCACGATATGTGATTTGGCCTTCAAATCTCAGAATTTCGCATAATAATGCATTTTAAGCTAGTTTTCTTGCATTTTGTTTCGTACGAAAAATCATCGAATTTAGCAATATTTTGACGTTTATCATCCCCTTTTCCTTAATGTTTTTAAACAAAATATCATCAAATAAGGCAATATTTTGCCATTTTTCCACGTTTTTTGTGAATTTTAATTTAATGTTATTAATTAATTAAATATACGATAAAAATGATGCAAACACATAATTGATTAGAAATTAACCTTAAATACTTCATTTTCAATCAACCATTTGTTTCTCGTTAAAATACAGAGTAGGATATTGAAAAGGGGAGAAGTTCGGTTTTTATTGCATATATCGACGTTTCAGCCGGAGTAGAGCAGTTTTACTTGTACATCTTCCATCGGTAATATAAACGGAAAATCAAGAACATTTTTGTTAATTCTAATGAAAATACATAGGTTTTTATCATTTGTATTGGAAACAACTATGTCATATGTCTTTTCTTGGATCTAAATAACACGAAACCTCGCTCTATGATTTGAAGTTAAAATCCTCAAATATGGTAAAATAGTGACTTTTTCACGTTTTTCATGTAGTTTGATATTACGTAAATATATTCATTTTTACCAATATTTCGATACTATTTCATGTTGTATCAAGATATGTGATTTGGCCTTCAAATCTCAGAATGTCGCATAATATTGCAATTTAAGCAAGTTTTCTTGCATTTTGTTTCGTACGAAAAATCATCGAATTTTGCAATATTTTGACGTGTATCATCTCCTTTTCCTTTATGTGACTTAAACAAAATATCATCGAATTAGGCAATATTTTGCCGTTTTTCCACGTTTTTGTGAATTTTTAGTTTAATGTTATTAATTCATTAAATATACGATAAAAATGATGCAAACACATAATTGATTAGAAATTAACCTTAAATACTTCTTTTTCAGTGAACCATTTGTTTCTCGTTAAAATACCTAGTAGGATATTGAAAAGGGGAGAAGTTCGGTCTTTATTGCATATATCGACGTTTCAGCCGGAGTAGAGCGGTTTTACTTGTACATCTTCCATCGGTAATATAAACGGAAAATCAAGAACATTTTTGTTAATTCTAATGAAAACACATTGGTTTTTATCATTTGTATTGGAAACAGCTATGTCATATGTCTTTTCTTGGATCTAAATAACACGAAACCTCGCTCTATGATTTGAAGTTAAAATCCTCAAATATGGTAAAATAGTGACTTTTTTCACGTTTTTCATGTAGTTTGATATTACGTAAATATATTCATTTTTACCAATATTTCGATACTATTTCATGTAGTATCACGATATGTGATTTGGCCTTCAAATCTCAGAATGTCGCATAATATTGCATTTTAAGCAAGTTTTCTTGCATTTTGTTTCGTACGAAAAATCATCGAATTTTGCAATATTTTGACGTGTATCATCTCCTTTTCGTTTATGTGATTAAAACAAAATATCATCGAATAAGGCAATATTTTGCCGTTTTTCCACGTTTTTGTGAATTTTCAGTTTAATGTTATTAATTAATTAAATATACGATAAAAATGATGCAAACACATAATTGATTAGAAATTAACCTTAAATACTTCATTTTCAATCAACCCATTTGTTTCTCGTTAAAATACAGAGTAGGATATTGAAAAGGGGAGAAGTTCGGTTTTTATTGCATATATCGACGTTTCAGCCGGAGTAGAGCAGTTTTACTTGTACATCTTCCATCGGTAATATAAACGGAAAATCAAGAACATTTTTGTTAATTCTAATGAAAATACATAGGTTTTTATCATTTGTATTGGAAACAACTATGTCATATGTCTTTTCTTGGATCTAAATAACACGAAACCTCGCTCTATGATTTGAAGTTAAAATCCTCAAATATGGTAAAATAGTGACTTTTTCACGTTTTTCATGTAGTTTGATATTACGTAAATATATTCATTTTTACCAATATTTCGATACTATTTCATGTTGTATCAAGATATGTGATTTGGCCTTCAAATCTCAGAATGTCGCATAATATTGCAATTTAAGCAAGTTTTCTTGCATTTTGTTTCGTACGAAAAATCATCGAATTTTGCAATATTTTGACGTGTATCATCTCCTTTTCCTTTATGTGACTTAAACAAAATATCATCGAATTAGGCAATATTTTGCCGTTTTTCCACGTTTTTGTGAATTTTTAGTTTAATGTTATTAATTCATTAAATATACGATAAAAATGATGCAAACACATAATTGATTAGAAATTAACCTTAAATACTTCTTTTTCAGTGAACCATTTGTTTCTCGTTAAAATACCTAGTAGGATATTGAAAAGGGGAGAAGTTCGGTCTTTATTGCATATATCGACGTTTCAGCCGGAGTAGAGCGGTTTTACTTGTACATCTTCCATCGGTAATATAAACGGAAAATCAAGAACATTTTTGTTAATTCTAATGAAAACACATTGGTTTTTATCATTTGTATTGGAAACAGCTATGTCATATGTCTTTTCTTGGATCTAAATAACACGAAACCTCGCTCTATGATTTGAAGTTAAAATCCTCAAATATGGTAAAATAGTGACTTTTTTCACGTTTTTCATGTAGTTTGATATTACGTAAATATATTCATTTTTACCAATATTTCGATTCTATTTCATATAGTATCACGATATGTGATTTGGCCTTCAAATCTCAGAATGTCGCATAATATTGCATTTTAAGCAAGTTTTCTTGCATTTTGTTTCGTACGAAAAATCATCGAATTTTGCTATATTTTGACGTGTATCATCTCCTTTTCGTTTATGTGATTAAAACAAAATATCATCGAATTAGGCAATATTTTGCCGTTTTTCCACGTTTTTGTGAATTTTCAGTTTAATGTTATTAATTAATTAAATATACGATAAAAATGATGCAAACACATAATTGATTAGAAATTAACCTTAAATACTTCATTTTCAATCAACCATTTGTTTCTCGTTAAAATACTGAGTTGGATATTGAAAAGGGGAGAAGTTCGGTTTTTATTGCATATATCGACGTTTCAGCCGGAGTAGAGCGGTTTTACTTGTACATCTTCCATCGGTAATATAAACGGAAAATCAAGAACATTTTTGTTAATTCTAATGAAAACACATTGGTTTTTATCATTTGTATTGGAAACAGCTATGTCATATGTCTTTTCTTGGATCTAAATAACACGAAACCTCGCTCTATGATATGAAGTTAAAATCCTCAAATATGGTAAAATAGTGACTTTTTTCACGTTTTTCATGTAGTTTGATATTACGTAAATATATTCATTTTTACCAATATTTCGATACTATTTCATGTAGTATCACGATATATGATTTGGCCTTCAAATCTCAGAATGTCGCATAATATTGCATTTTAAGCAAGTTTTCTTGCATTTTGTTTCGTACGAAAAATCATCGAATTTTGCAATATTTTGACGTGTATCATCTCCTTTTCGTTTATGTGATTAAAACAAAATATCATCGAATAAGGCAATATTTTGCCGTTTTTCCACGTTTTTGTTAATTTTCAGTCTATGGGTATTAATTCATTATATATACGATAAAAATGATGCAAACACATAATTGATTAGAAATTAACCTTAAATACTTCATTTTCAATCAACCATTTGTTTCTCGTTAAAATACTGAGTAGGATATTGAAAAGGAGAGAAGTTCGGTTTTTATTGCATATATCGACGTTTCAGCCGGATTAGAGCGGTTTTACTTGTACATCTTCCATCGGTAATATAAACGGAAAATCAAGAACATTTTAGTTAATTCTAATGAAAACACATTGGTTTTATCATTTGTATTTGAAACAACATTGTCATATGTCTTTTCTTGGATCTAAATAATACGAAACCTCGCTCTATGATTTGCAGTTAAAATCCTCATATATGGTAAAATAGTGACTTTTTCACGTTTTTCATGTAGTTTGATATTATGTAAATATATTAATTTTTACCAATATTTCGATACTATTTCATGTAGTATCACGATATGTGATTTGGCCTTCAAATCTCAGAATTTCACATAATAATGCATTTTAAGCTAGTTTTCTTGCATTTTGTTTCGTACGAAAAATCATCGAATTTAGCAATATTTTGACGTTTATCATCCCCTTTTCCTTAATGTTTTTAAACAAAATATCATCAAATAAGGCAATATTTTGCCATTTTTCCACGTTTTTGTGAATTTTCATTTTAATGTTATTAATTAATTAAATATACGATAAAAATGATGCAAACACATAATTGATTAGAAATTAACCTTAAATACTTCATTTTCAATCAACCATTTGTTTCTCGTTAAAATACAGAGTAGGATATTGAAAAGGGGAGAAGTTCGGTTTTTATTGCATATATCGACGTTTCAGCCGGAGTAGAGCACTTTTACTTGTACATCTTCCATCGGTAATATAAACGGAAAATCAAGAACATTTTTGTTAATTCTAATGAAAACACATAGGTTTTTATCATTTGTATTGGAAACAACTATGTCATATGTCTTTTCTTGGATCTAAATAACACGAAACCTCGCTCTATGATTTGAAGTTAAAATCCTCAAATATGGTAAAATAGTGACTTTTTCACGTTTTTCATGTAGTTTGATATTACGTAAATATATTCATTTTTACCAATATTTCGATACTATTTCATGTTGTATCAAGGTATGTGATTTGGCCTTCAAATCTCAGAATGTCGCATAATATTGCAATTTAAGCAAGTTTTCTTGCATTTTGTTTCGTACGAAAAATCATCGAATTTTGCAATATTTTGACGTGTATCAGCTCCTTTTCCTTTATGTGACTTAAACAAAATATCATCGAATTAGGCAATATTTTGCCGTTTTTCCACGTTTTTGTGAATTTTTAGTTTAATGTTATTAATTCATTAAATATACGATAAAAATGATGCAAACACATAATTGATTAGAAATTAACCTTAAATACTTCATTTTCAGTGAACCATTTGTTTCTCGTTAAAATACTGAGTAGGATATTGAAAAGGGGAGAAGTTCGGTCTTTATTGCATATATCGACGTTTCAGCCGGAGTAGAGCGGTTTTACTTGTACATCTTCCATCGGTAATATAAACGGAAAATCAAGAACATTTTTGTTAATTCTAATGAAAACACTTTGGTTTTTATCATTTGTATTGGAAACAGCTATGTCATATGTCTTTTCTTGGATCTAAATAACACGAAACCTCGCTCTATGATTTAAAGTTAAAATCCTCAAATATGGTAAAATAGTGACTTTTTTCACGTTTTTCATGTAGTTTGATATTACGTAAATATATTCATTTTTACCAATATTTCGATACTATTTCATGTAGTATCACGATATGTGATTTGGCCTTCAAATCTCAGAATGTCGCATAATATTGCATTTTAAGCAAGTTTTCTTGCATTTTGTTTCGTACGAAAAATCATCGAATTTTGCAATATTTTGACGTGTATCATCTCCTTTTCGTTTATGTGATTAAAACAAAATATCATCGAATAAGGCAATATTTTGCCGTTTTTCCACGTTTTTGTGAATTTTCAGTTTAATGTTATTAATTAATTAAATATACGATAAAAATGATGCAAACACATAATTGATTAGAAATTAACCTTAAATACTTCATTTTCAATCAACCATTCGTTTCTCGTTAAAATACTGAGTAGGATATTGAAAAGGGGAGAAGTTCGGTTTTTATTGCATATATCGACGTTTCAGCCGGAGTAGAGCGGTTTTACTTGTACATCTTCCATCGGTAATATAAACGGAAAATCAAGAACATTTTTGTTAATTCTAATGAAAACACATTGGTTTTTATCATTTGTATTGGAAACAGCTATGTCATATGTCTTTTCTTGGATCTAAATAACACGAAACCTCGCTCTATGATATGAAGTTAAAATCCTCAAATATGGTAAAATAGTGACTTTTTTCACGTTTTTCATGTAGTTTGATATTACGTAAATATATTCATTTTTACCAATATTTCGATACTATTTCATGTAGTATCACGATATATGATTTGGCCTTCAAATCTCAGAATGTCGCATAATATTGCATTTTAAGCAAGTTTTCTTGCATTTTGTTTCGTACGAAAAATCATCGAATTTTGCAATATTTTGACGTGTATCATCTCCTTTTCGTTTATGTGATTAAAACAAAATATCATCGAATAAGGCAATATTTTGCCGTTTTTCCACGTTTTTGTTAATTTTCAGTCTATGGGTATTAATTCATTATATATACGATAAAAATGATGCAAACACATAATTGATTAGAAATTAACCTTAAATACTTCATTTTCAATCAACCATTTGTTTCTCGTTAAAATACTGAGTAGGATATTGAAAAGGAGAGAAGTTCGGTTTTTATTGCATATATCGACGTTTCAGCCGGATTAGAGCGGTTTTACTTGTACATCTTCCATCGGTAATATAAACGGAAAATCAAGAACATTTTAGTTAATTCTAATGAAAACACATTGGTTTTATCATTTGTATTTGAAACAACATTGTCATATGTCTTTTCTTGGATCTAAATAATACGAAACCTCGCTCTATGATTTGCAGTTAAAATCCTCATATATGGTAAAATAGTGACTTTTTCACGTTTTTCATGTAGTTTGATATTATGTAAATATATTAATTTTTACCAATATTTCGATACTATTTCATGTAGTATCACGATATGTGATTTGGCCTTCAAATCTCAGAATTTCACATAATAATGCATTTTAAGCTAGTTTTCTTGCATTTTGTTTCGTACGAAAAATCATCGAATTTAGCAATATTTTGACGTTTATCATCCCCTTTTCCTTAATGTTTTTAAACAAAATATCATCAAATAAGGCAATATTTTGCCATTTTTCCACGTTTTTGTGAATTTTCATTTTAATGTTATTAATTAATTAAATATACGATAAAAATGATGCAAACACATAATTGATTAGAAATTAACCTTAAATACTTCATTTTCAATCAACCATTTGTTTCTCGTTAAAATACAGAGTAGGATATTGAAAAGGGGAGAAGTTCGGTTTTTATTGCATATATCGACGTTTCAGCCGGAGTAGAGCACTTTTACTTGTACATCTTCCATCGGTAATATAAACGGAAAATCAAGAACATTTTTGTTAATTCTAATGAAAACACATAGGTTTTTATCATTTGTATTGGAAACAACTATGTCATATGTCTTTTCTTGGATCTAAATAACACGAAACCTCGCTCTATGATTTGAAGTTAAAATCCTCAAATATGGTAAAATAGTGACTTTTTCACGTTTTTCATGTAGTTTGATATTACGTAAATATATTCATTTTTACCAATATTTCGATACTATTTCATGTTGTATCAAGGTATGTGATTTGGCCTTCAAATCTCAGAATGTCGCATAATATTGCAATTTAAGCAAGTTTTCTTGCATTTTGTTTCGTACGAAAAATCATCGAATTTTGCAATATTTTGACGTGTATCAGCTCCTTTTCCTTTATGTGACTTAAACAAAATATCATCGAATTAGGCAATATTTTGCCGTTTTTCCACGTTTTTGTGAATTTTTAGTTTAATGTTATTAATTCATTAAATATACGATAAAAATGATGCAAACACATAATTGATTAGAAATTAACCTTAAATACTTCATTTTCAGTGAACCATTTGTTTCTCGTTAAAATACTGAGTAGGATATTGAAAAGGGGAGAAGTTCGGTCTTTATTGCATATATCGACGTTTCAGCCGGAGTAGAGCGGTTTTACTTGTACATCTTCCATCGGTAATATAAACGGAAAATCAAGAACATTTTTGTTAATTCTAATGAAAACACTTTGGTTTTTATCATTTGTATTGGAAACAGCTATGTCATATGTCTTTTCTTGGATCTAAATAACACGAAACCTCGCTCTATGATTTAAAGTTAAAATCCTCAAATATGGTAAAATAGTGACTTTTTTCACGTTTTTCATGTAGTTTGATATTACGTAAATATATTCATTTTTACCAATATTTCGATACTATTTCATGTAGTATCACGATATGTGATTTGGCCTTCAAATCTCAGAATGTCGCATAATATTGCATTTTAAGCAAGTTTTCTTGCATTTTGTTTCGTACGAAAAATCATCGAATTTTGCAATATTTTGACGTGTATCATCTCCTTTTCGTTTATGTGATTAAAACAAAATATCATCGAATAAGGCAATATTTTGCCGTTTTTCCACGTTTTTGTGAATTTTCAGTTTAATGTTATTAATTAATTAAATATACGATAAAAATGATGCAAACACATAATTGATTAGAAATTAACCTTAAATACTTCATTTTCAATCAACCATTTGTTTCTCGTTAAAATACTGAGTAGGATATTGAAAAGGGGAGAAGTTCGGTTTTTATTGCATATATCGACGTTTCAGCCGGAGTAGAGCGGTTTTACTTGTACATCTTCCATCGGTAATATAAACGGAAAATCAAGAACATTTTTGTTAATTCTACTGAAAACACATTGGTTTTTATCATTTGTATTGGAAACAACTATGTCATATGTCTTTTCTTGGATCTAAATAACACGAAACCTCGCTCTATGATTTGAAGTTAAAATCCTCAAATATGGTAAAATAGTGACTTTTTTCACGTTTTTCATGTAGTTTGATATTACGTAAATATATTCATTTTTACCAATATTTCGATACTATTTCATGTTGTATCACGATATGTGATTTGGCCTTCAAATCTCAGAATGTCGCTTAATATTGCAATTTAAGCAAGTTTTCTTGCATTTTGTTTCGTACGAAAAATCATCGAATTTTCCAATATTTTGACGTGTATCATCTCCTTTTCCTTTATGTGACTTAAACAAAATATCATCGAATTAGGCAATATTTTACCGTTTTTCCACGTTTTTGTGAATTTTTAGTTTAATGTTATTAATTCATTAAATATACGATAAAAATGATGCATACACATAATTGATTAGAAATTAACCTTAAATACTTCATTTTCAATCAACCATTTGTTTCTCGTTAAAATACTGAGTAGGATATTGAAAAGGGGAGAAGTTCGGTTTTTATTGCATATATCGACGTTTCAGCCGGAGTAGAGCGGTTTTACTTGTACATCTTCCATCGGTAATATAAACGGAAAATCAAGAACATTTTTGTTAATTCTACTGAAAACACATTGGTTTTTATCATTTGTATTGGAAACAACTATGTCATATGTCTTTTCTTGGATCTAAATAACACGAAACCTCGCTCTATGATTTGAAGTTAAAATCCTCAAATATGGTAAAATAGTGACTTTTTTCACGTTTTTCATGTAGTTTGATATTACGTAAATATATTCATTTTTACCAATATTTCGATACTATTTCATGTTGTATCACGATATGTGATTTGGCCTTCAAATCTCAGAATGTCGCTTAATATTGCAATTTAAGCAAGTTTTCTTGCATTTTGTTTCGTACGAAAAATCATCGAATTTTGCAATATTTTGACGTGTATCATCTCCTTTTCCTTTATGTGACTTAAACAAAATATCATCGAATTAGGCAATATTTTGCCGTTTTTCCACGTTTTTGTGAATTTTTAGTTTAATGTTATTAATTAATTATATATACGATAAAAATGATGCAAACACATAATTGATTAGAAATTAACCTTAAATACTTCATTTTCAATCAACCATTTGTTTCTCGTTAAAATACTGAGTAGGATATTGAAAAGGAGAGAAGTTCGGTTTTTATTGCATATATCGACGTTTCAGCCGGATTAGAGCGGTTTTACTTGTACATCTTCCATCGGTAATATAAACGGAAAATCAAGAACATTTTAGTTAATTCTAATGAAAACACATTGGTTTTATAATTTGTATTTGAAACAACATTGTCATATGTCTTTTCTTGGATCTAAATAATACGAAACCTCGCTCTATGATTTGCAGTTAAAATCCTCAAATATGGTAAAATAGTGACTTTTTCACGTTTTTCATGTAGTTTGATATTATGTAAATATATTAATTTTTACCAATATTTCGATACTATTTCATGTAGTATCACAATATGTGATTTGGCCTTCAAATCTCAGAATTTCGCATAATAATGCATTTTAAGCTAGTTTTCTTGCATTTTGTTTCGTACGAAAAATCATCGAATTTAGCAATATTTTGACGTTTATCATCCCCTTTTCCTTAATGTTATTTAAACAAAATATCATCAAATAAGGCAATATTTTGCCATTTTTCAACGTTTTTGTGAATTTTCAATTTAATGTTATTAATTAATTAAATATACGATAAAAATGATGCAAACACATAATTGATTAGAAATTAACCTTAAATACTTCATTTTCAATCAACCATTTGTTTCTCGTTAAAATACAGAGTAGGATATTGAAAAGGGGAGAAGTTCGGTTTTTATTGCATATATCGACGTTTCAGCCGGAGTAGAGCAGTTTTACTTGTACATCTTCCATCGGTAATATAAACGGAAAATCAAGAACATTTTTGTTAATTCTAATGAAAACACATAGGTTTTTATCATTTGTATTGGAAACAACTATGTCATATGTCTTTTCATGGATCTAAATAACACGAAACCTCGCTCTATGATTTGAAGTTAAAATCCTCAAATATGGTAAAATAGTGACTTTTTCACGTTTTTCATGTAGTTTGATATTACGTAAATATATTCATTTTTACCAATATTTCGATACTATTTCATGTTGTATCACGATATGTGATTTGGCCTTCAAATCTCAGAATGTCGCATAATATTGCATTTTAAGCAAGTTTTCTTGCATTTTGTTTCGTACGAAAAATCATCGAATTTTGCAATATTTTGACGTGTATCATCTCCTTTTCGTTTATGTGATTAAAACAAAATATCATCGAATAAGGCAATATTTTGCCGTTTTTCCACGTTTTTGTGAATTTTCAATTTAATGTTATTAATTAATTAAATATACGATAAAAATGATGCAAACACATAATTGATTAGAAATTAACCTTAAATACTTCATTTTCAATCAACCATTTGTTTCTCGTTAAAATACAGAGTAGGATATTGAAAAGGGGAGAAGTTCGGTTTTTATTGCATATATCGACGTTTCAGCCGGAGTAGAGCACTTTTACTTGTACATCTTCCATCGGTAATATAAACGGAAAATCAAGAACATTTTTGTTAATTCTAATGAAAACACATAGGTTTTTATCATTTGTATTGGAAACAACTATGTCATATGTCTTTTCTTGGATCTAAATAACACGAAACCTCGCTCTATGATTTGAAGTTAAAATCCTCAAATATGGTAAAATAGTGACTTTTTCACGTTTTTCATGTAGTTTGATATTACGTAAATATATTCATTTTTACCAATATTTCGATACTATTTCATGTTGTATCAAGGTATGTGATTTGGCCTTCAAATCTCAGAATGTCGCATAATATTGCAATTTAAGCAAGTTTTCTTGCATTTTGTTTCGTACGAAAAATCATCGAATTTTGCAATATTTTGACGTGTATCAGCTCCTTTTCCTTTATGTGACTTAAACAAAATATCATCGAATTAGGCAATATTTTGCCGTTTTTCCACGTTTTTGTGAATTTTTAGTTTAATGTTATTAATTCATTAAATATACGATAAAAATGATGCAAACACATAATTGATTAGAAATTAACCTTAAATACTTCATTTTCAGTGAACCATTTGTTTCTCGTTAAAATACTGAGTAGGATATTGAAAAGGGGAGAAGTTCGGTCTTTATTGCATATATCGACGTTTCAGCCGGAGTAGAGCGGTTTTACTTGTACATCTTCCATCGGTAATATAAACGGAAAATCAAGAACATTTTTGTTAATTCTAATGAAAACACTTTGGTTTTTATCATTTGTATTGGAAACAGCTATGTCATATGTCTTTTCTTGGATCTAAATAACACGAAACCTCGCTCTATGATTTAAAGTTAAAATCCTCAAATATGGTAAAATAGTGACTTTTTTCACGTTTTTCATGTAGTTTGATATTACGTAAATATATTCATTTTTACCAATATTTCGATACTATTTCATGTAGTATCACGATATGTGATTTGGCCTTCAAATCTCAGAATGTCGCATAATATTGCATTTTAAGCAAGTTTTCTTGCATTTTGTTTCGTACGAAAAATCATCGAATTTTGCAATATTTTGACGTGTATCATCTCCTTTTCGTTTATGTGATTAAAACAAAATATCATCGAATAAGGCAATATTTTGCCGTTTTTCCACGTTTTTGTGAATTTTCAGTTTAATGTTATTAATTAATTAAATATACGATAAAAATGATGCAAACACATAATTGATTAGAAATTAACCTTAAATACTTCATTTTCAATCAACCATTTGTTTCTCGTTAAAATACTGAGTAGGATATTGAAAAGGGGAGAAGTTCGGTTTTTATTGCATATATCGACGTTTCAGCCGGAGTAGAGCGGTTTTACTTGTACATCTTCCATCGGTAATATAAACGGAAAATCAAGAACATTTTTGTTAATTCTACTGAAAACACATTGGTTTTTATCATTTGTATTGGAAACAACTATGTCATATGTCTTTTCTTGGATCTAAATAACACGAAACCTCGCTCTATGATTTGAAGTTAAAATCCTCAAATATGGTAAAATAGTGACTTTTTTCACGTTTTTCATGTAGTTTTATATTACGTAAATATATTCATTTTTACCAATATTTCGATACTATTTCATGTTGTATCACGATATGTGATTTGGCCTTCAAATCTCAGAATGTCGCTTAATATTGCAATTTAAGCAAGTTTTCTTGCATTTTGTTTCGTACGAAAAATCATCGAATTTTCCAATATTTTGACGTGTATCATCTCCTTTTCCTTTATGTGACTTAAACAAAATATCATCGAATTAGGCAATATTTTACCGTTTTTCCACGTTTTTGTGAATTTTTAGTTTAATGTTATTAATTCATTAAATATACGATAAAAATGATGCATACACATAATTGATTAGAAATTAACCTTAAATACTTCATTTTCAATCAACCATTTGTTTCTCGTTAAAATACTGAGTAGGATATTGAAAAGGGGAGAAGTTCGGTTTTTATTGCATATATCGACGTTTCAGCCGGAGTAGAGCGGTTTTACTTGTACATCTTCCATCGGTAATATAAACGGAAAATCAAGAACATTTTTGTTAATTCTACTGAAAACACATTGGTTTTTATCATTTGTATTGGAAACAACTATGTCATATGTCTTTTCTTGGATCTAAATAACACGAAACCTCGCTCTATGATTTGAAGTTAAAATCCTCAAATATGGTAAAATAGTGACTTTTTTCACGTTTTTCATGTAGTTTGATATTACGTAAATATATTCATTTTTACCAATATTTCGATACTATTTCATGTTGTATCACGATATGTGATTTGGCCTTCAAATCTCAGAATGTCGCTTAATATTGCAATTTAAGCAAGTTTTCTTGCATTTTGTTTCGTACGAAAAATCATCGAATTTTGCAATATTTTGACGTGTATCATCTCCTTTTCCTTTATGTGACTTAAACAAAATATCATCGAATTAGGCAATATTTTGCCGTTTTTCCACGTTTTTGTGAATTTTTAGTTTAATGTTATTAATTAATTATATATACGATAAAAATGATGCAAACACATAATTGATTAGAAATTAACCTTAAATACTTCATTTTCAATCAACCATTTGTTTCTCGTTAAAATACTGAGTAGGATATTGAAAAGGAGAGAAGTTCGGTTTTTATTGCATATATCGACGTTTCAGCCGGATTAGAGCGGTTTTACTTGTACATCTTCCATCGGTAATATAAACGGAAAATCAAGAACATTTTAGTTAATTCTAATGAAAACACATTGGTTTTATAATTTGTATTTGAAACAACATTGTCATATGTCTTTTCTTGGATCTAAATAATACGAAACCTCGCTCTATGATTTGCAGTTAAAATCCTCAAATATGGTAAAATAGTGACTTTTTCACGTTTTTCATGTAGTTTGATATTATGTAAATATATTAATTTTTACCAATATTTCGATACTATTTCATGTAGTATCACAATATGTGATTTGGCCTTCAAATCTCAGAATTTCGCATAATAATGCATTTTAAGCTAGTTTTCTTGCATTTCGTTTCGTACGAAAAATCATCGAATTTAGCAATATTTTGACGTTTATCATCCCCTTTTCCTTAATGTTATTTAAACAAAATATCATCAAATAAGGCAATATTTTGCCATTTTTCAACGTTTTTGTGAATTTTCAATTTAATGTTATTAATTAATTAAATATACGATAAAAATGATGCAAACACATAATTGATTAGAAATTAACCTTAAATACTTCATTTTCAATCAACCATTTGTTTCTCGTTAAAATACAGAGTAGGATATTGAAAAGGGGAGAAGTTCGGTTTTTATTGCATATATCGACGTTTCAGCCGGAGTAGAGCAGTTTTACTTGTACATCTTCCATCGGTAATATAAACGGAAAATCAAGAACATTTTTGTTAATTCTAATGAAAACACATAGGTTTTTATCATTTGTATTGGAAACAACTATGTCATATGTCTTTTCATGGATCTAAATAACACGAAACCTCGCTCTATGATTTGAAGTTAAAATCCTCAAATATGGTAAAATAGTGACTTTTTCACGTTTTTCATGTAGTTTGATATTACGTAAATATATTCATTTTTACCAATATTTCGATACTATTTCATGTTGTATCACGATATGTGATTTGGCCTTCAAATCTCAGAATGTCGCATAATATTGCATTTTAAGCAAGTTTTCTTGCATTTTGTTTCGTACGAAAAATCATCGAATTTTGCAATATTTTGACGTGTATCATCTCCTTTTCGTTTATGTGATTAAAACAAAATATCATCGAATAAGGCAATATTTTGCCGTTTTTCCACGTTTTTGTGAATTTTCAATTTAATGTTATTAATTAATTAAATATACGATAAAAATGATGCAAACACATAATTGATTAGAAATTAACCTTAAATACTTCATTTTCAATCAACCATTTGTTTCTCGTTAAAATACAGAGTAGGATATTGAAAAGGGGAGAAGTTCGGTTTTTATTGCATATATCGACGTTTCAGCCGGAGTAGAGCAGTTTTACTTGTACATCTTCCATCGGTAATATAAACGGAAAATCAAGAACATTTTTGTTAATTCTAATGAAAACACATAGGTTTTTATCATTTGTATTGGAAACAACTATGTCATATGTCTTTTCATGGATCTAAATAACACGAAACCTCGCTCTATGATTTGAAGTTAAAATCCTCAAATATGGTAAAATAGTGACTTTTTCACGTTTTTCATGTAGTTTGATATTACGTAAATATATTAATTTTTACCAATATTTCGATACTATTTCATGTTGTATCACGATATTTGATTTGGCCTTCAAATCTCAGAATGTCGCATAATATTGCAATTTAAGCAAGTTTTCTTGCATTTTGTTTCGTACGAAAAATCATCGAATTTTCAATATTTTGACGTGTATCATCTCCTTTTCCTTTATGTGACTTAAACAAAATATCATCGAATTAGGCAATATTTTACCGTTTTTCCACGTTTTTGTGAATTTTTAGTTTAATGTTATTAATTCATTAAATATACGATAAAAATGATGCATACACATAATTGATTAGAAATTAACCTTAAATACTTCATTTTCAATCAACCATTTGTTTCTCGTTAAAATACTGAGTAGGATATTGAAAAGGGGAGAAGTTCGGTTTTTATTGCATATATCGACGTTTCAGCCGGAGTAGAGCGGTTTTACTTGTACATCTTCCATCGGTAATATAAACGGAAAATCAAGAACATTTTTGTTAATTCTAATGAAAACACATTGGTTTTTATCATTTGTATTGGAAACAGCTATGTCATATGTCTTTTCTTGGATCTAAACACGAAACCTAGCTCTATGATTTGAAGTTAAAATCCTCAAATATGGTAAAATAGTGACTTTTTTCACGTTTTTCATGTAGTTTGATATTACGTAAATATATTCATTTTTACCAATATTTCGATACTATTTCATGTAGTATCACGATATGTGATTTGGCCTTCAAATCTCAGAATGTCGCATAATATTGCATTTTAAGCAAGTTTTCTTGCATTTTGTTTCGTACGAAAAATCATCGAATTTTGCAATATTTTGACGTGTATCATCTCCTTTTCGTTTATGTGATTAAAACAAAATATCATCGAATAAGGCAATATTTTGCCGTTTTTCCACGTTTTTGTGAATTTTCAGTTTAATGTTATTAATTAATTAAATATACGATAAAAATGATGCAAACACATAATTGATTAGAAATTAACCTTAAATACTTCATTTTCAATCAACCATTTGTTTCTCGCTAAAATACTGAGTAGGATATTGAAAAGGGGAGAAGTTCGGTTTTTATTGCATATATCGACGTTTTAGCCGGAGTAGAGCTGTTTTACTTGTACATCTTCCATCGGTAATATAAACGGAAAATCAAGAACATTTTTGTTAATTCTACTGAAAACACATTGGTTTTTATCATTTGTATTGGAAACAACTATGTCATATGTCTTTTCTTGGATCTAAATAACACGAAACCTCGCTCTATGATTTGAAGTTAAAATCCTCAAATATGGTAAAATAGTGATTTTTTCACGTTTTTCATGTAGTTTGATATTACGTAAATATATTAATTTTTACCAATATTTCGATACTATTTCATGTTGTATCACGATATGTGATTTGGCCTTCAAATCTCAGAATGTCGCTTAATATTGCAATTTAAGCAAGTTTTCTTGCATTTTGTTTCGTACGAAAAATCATCGAATTTTGCAATATTTTGACGTGTATCATCTCCTTTTCCTTTATGTGACTTAAACAAAATATCATCGAATTAGGCAATATTTTGCCGTTTTTCCACGTTTTTGTGAATTTTTAGTTTAATGTTATTAATTCATTAAATATACGATAAAAATTATGCAAATACATAATTGATTAGAAATTAACCTTAAATACTTCATTTTCAATCAACCATTTGTTTCTCGTTAAAATACTGAGTAGGATATTGAAAAGGAGAGAAGTTCGGTTTTTATTGCATATATCGACGTTTCAGCCGGATTAGAGCGGTTTTACTTGTACATCTTCCATCGATAATATAAACGGAAAATCAAGAACATTTTATTTAATGCTAATGAAAACACATTGGTTTTATCATTTGTATTTGAAACAACATTGTCATATGTCTTTTCTTGCATCTAAATAATACGAAACCTCGCTCTATGATTTGCAGTTAAAATTCTCAAATATGGTAAAATAGTGACTTTTTCACGTTTTTCATGTAGTTTGATATTATGTAAATATATTGATTTTTACCAATATTTCGATACTATTTCATGTAGTATCACGATATGTGATTTGGCCTTCAAATCTCAGAATTTCGCATAATAATGCATTTTAAGCTAGTTTTCTTGCATTTTGTTTCGTACGAAACATCATCGAATTTAGCAATATTTTGACGTTTATCATCCCCTTTTCCTTAATGTTATTTAAACAAAATATCATCGAATATGGCAATATTTTGCCATTTTTCCACGTTTTTGTGAATTTTCAGTTTAATGTTATTATTTAATTAAATATACGATAAAAATGATGCATACACATAATTGATTAGAAATTAACCTTAAATACTTCATTTTCAATCAATCATTTGTTTCTCGTTAAAATACTGAGTAGGATATTGAAAAGGGGAGAAGTTCGGTTTTTATTGCATATATCGACGTTTCAGCCGGAGTAGAGCGGTTTTACTTGTACATCATTCATAGGTAATATAAACGGAAAATCAAGAACATTTTTGTTAATTCTAATGAAAACACATTGGTTTTTATCATTTGTATTGGAAACAGCTATGCCATATGTCTTTTCTTGGATCTAAATAACACGAAACCTCGCTCTATGATTTGAAGTTAAAATCCTCAAATATGGTATAATAGTGACTTTTTTCACGTTTTTCATGTAGTTTGATATTACGTAAATATATTCATTTTCACCAATATTTCGATACTATTTCATGTAGTATCACGATATGTGATTTGGCCTTCAAATCTCAGAATGTCGCATAATATTGCATTTTAAGCAAGTTTTCTTGCATTTTGTTTCGTACGAAAAATCATCGAATTTTGCAATATTTTGACGTGCATCATCTCCTTTTCCTTTATGTGATTTAGACAAAATATCATCGAATTAGGCAATATTTTGCCGTTTTTCCACGTTTTTGTGAATTTTCAGTTTAATGTTATTAATTCAATAAATATACGATAAAAATGATGCAAACACATATTTTATTATAAATTACCCTTAAATACTTCATTTTCAATCAACCATTTGTTTCTCGTTAAAATACTGAGTAGGATATTGAAAAGGGGAGAAGTTCGGTTTTTATTGCATATATCGACGTTTTAGCCGGAGTAGAGCGGTTTTACTTGTACATCTTCCATCGGTAATATAAACGGAAAATCAAGAACATTTTTGTTAATTCTAATGAAAACACATTGGTTTTTATCATTTGTATTGGAAACAACTATGTCATATGTCTTTTCTTGGATCTAAATAATACGAAACCTCGCTCTATGATTTGCAGTTAAAATCCTCAAATATGGTAAAATAGTGACTTTTTCACGTTTTTCATGTAGTATGATATTATGTTAATATATTAATTTTTACCAATATTTCGATACTATTTCATGTAATCATATGTGAAATCATATATGATTTGGCCTTCAAATCTCAGAATTTCGCATAATAATGCATTTTAAGCTAGTTTTCTTGCATTTTGTTTCGTACGAAAAATCATCGAACTTAGCAATATTTTGACGTTTATCATCCCCTTTTCCTTAATGTGATTTAAACAAAATATCATCGAATAAGGCAATATTTTCTGTTTTTCCACGTTTTTGTGAATTTTCAGTTTATGGGTATTAATTTATTATATATACGATAAAAATCATGCAAACACATAATTGATTAGATATTAACCTTAAATACTTCATTTTCAATCAACTATTTGTTTCTCGTTAAAATACTGAGTCAGATATTGAAAAGGGGAGAAGTTTTGTTTTTATTGCATATATCGACGTTTCAGCCGGAATAGAGCGGTTTTCGTGTACATCTTCCATCGGTAATATAAACCGGAAATCAGGAACATTTTAGTTAATTCTAATGAAAACACATTTATTTTTATCGTTTGTTTTTTAAACAACATTGAAATATGTCTTTTCTTGGATCTAAATAACACGAAACCTTGCTCTATGATTTGAAGTTAAAATCCTCAAATATGGTTAAAAAGTGACTTTTTTCACGTTTTTCATGTAGTTTGATATTACGTAAATATATTCATTTTTACCAATATTTCGATTCTATTTCATGTTGTATCACGATATGTGATTTGGCCTTCAAATCTCAGAATGTCGCATAATATTGCATTTTACGCAAGTTTTCTTGCATTTTGTTTCGTACGAAAAATCATCGAATTTTGCAATATTTTGATGTGTATCATCTCCTTTTCGTTTATGTGATTAAAACAAAATATCATCGAATAAGGCAATATTTTGCCAATTTTCCACGTTTTTGTGAATTTTCAGTTTAATGTTATTAATTAATTAAATATACGATAAAATGATGCAAACACATAATTGATTACAAATTACCCTTAAATACTTCATTTTCAATCAATCATTTGTTTCTCGTTAAAATACAGAGTAGGATATTGAAAAGGGGAGAAGTTCGGTTTTTATTGCATATATCGACGTTTCAGCCGGAGTAGAGCGGTTTTACTTGTACATCTTCCATCGGTAATATAAACGGAAAATCAAGAACATTTTAGTTAATTCTAATGAAAACACATTGGTTTTATCATTTGTATTTGAAACAACATTGTCATATGTCTTTTCTTGGATCTAAATAATACGAAACCTCGCTCTATGATTTGAAGTTAAAATCCTCAAATATGGTAAAATAGTGACTTTCTTCACGTTTTTCATGTAGTTTCATATTACGTAAATATATTCATTTTTACCAATATTTCGATACTATTTCATGTAATATCACGATATGTGATTTGGCCTTCAAATCTCAGAATGTCGCATAATATTGCATTTTAAGCAAGTTTTCTTGCATTTTGTTTCGTACGAAAAATCATCGAATTTTGCAATATTTTGACGTGTATCATCTCCTTTTCGTTTATGTGATTTAAACAAAATATCATCGAATTAGGCAATATGTTGCCGTTTTTCCACGTTTTTGTGAATTTTCAGTTTAATGTTATTAATTCATTAAATATACGATAAAAATGATGCAAACACATAATTGATTAGAAATTAACCTTAAATACTTTATTTTTAATCAACCATTTGTTTCTCGTTAAAATACTGAGTAGGATATTGAAAAGGGGAGAAGTTCGGTTTTTATTGCATATATCGACGTTTCAGCCGGAGTAGAGCGGTTTTACTTGTACATCATTCATCGGTAATATAAACGGAAAATCAAGAACATTTTTGTTAATTCTAATGAAAACACATTGGTTTTTATCATTTGTATTGGAAACAACTATGTCATATGTCTTTTCTTGGATCTAAATAATACGAAACCTCGCTCTATGATTTGCAGTTAAAATCCTCAAATATGGTAAAATAGTGACTTTTTCACGTTTTTCATGTAGTATGATATTATGTTAATATATTAATTTTTACCAATATTTCGATACTATTTCATGTAATCATATGTGAAATCATATGTGATTTGGCCTTCAAATCTCAGAATTTCGCATAATAATGCATTTTAAGCTAGTTTTCTTGCATTTTGTTTCGTACGAAAAATCATCGAATTTAGCAATATTTTGACGTTTATCATCCCCTTTTCCTTAATGTGATTTAAACAAAATATCATCGAATAAGGCAATATTTTCTGTTTTTCCACGTTTTTGTGAATTTTCAGTTTATGGGTATTAATTCATTATATATACGATAAAAATCATGCAAACACATAATTGATTAGATATTAACCTTAAATACTTCATTTTCAATCAACTATTTGTTTCTCGTTAAAATACTGAGTCAGATATTGAAAAGGGGAGAAGTTCTGTTTTTATTGCATATATCGACGTTTCAGCCGGAATAGAGCGGTTTTCGTGTACATCTTCCATCGGTAATATAAACCGAAAATCAGGAACATTTTAGTTAATTCTAATGAAAACACATTTATTTTTATCGTTTGTTTTTTAAACAACATTGTCATATGTCTTTTCTTGGATCTAAATAACACGAAACCTTGCTCTATGATTTGAAGTTAAAATCCTCAAATATGGTTAAAAAGTGACTTTTTTCACGTTTTTCATGTAGTTTGATATTACGTAAATATATTCATTTTTACCAATATTTCGATTCTATTTCATGTTGTATCACGATATGTGGTTTGGCCTTCAAATCTCAGAATTTCGCATAATATTTCATTTTAAGCAAGTTTTCTTGCATTTTGTTTTGTACGAAAAATCATGGAATTTTGCAATATTTTGACGTGTATCATCTCTATTTCCTTTTTGTGATTTAAACAAAATATCATCGAATTAGGCAATATGTTGCCGTTTTTCCACGTTTTTGTGAATTTTCAGTTTAATGTTATTAATTCAATAAATATACGAAAAAAATAATGCAAACACATATTTTATTATAAATTTCCCTTAAATACTTCATTTTCAATCAACCATTTGTTTCTCGTTAAAATACTGAGTAGGATATTGAAAAGGAGAGAAGTTCGGTTTTTATTGCACATATCGACGTTTCAGCCGGATTAGAGCGGTTTTACTTGTACATCTTCCATCGGTAATATAAACGGAAAATCAAGAACATTTTAGTTAATTCTAATGAAAACACATTGGTTTTATCATTTGTATTTGAAACAACATTGTCATATGTCTTTTCTTGGATCTAAATAATACGAAACCTCGCTCTATGATTTGCAGTTAAAATCCTCAAATATGGTAAAATAGTGACTTTTTTACGTTTTTCATGTAGTATGATATTATGTTAATATATTAATTTTTACCAATATTTCGATACTATTTCATGTAATCATATGTGAAATCATATATGATTTGGCCTTCAAATCTCAGAATTTCGCATAATAATGCATTTTAAGCTAGTTTTCTTGCATTTTGTTTCGTACGAAAAATCATCGAACTTAGCAATATTTTGACGTTTATCATCCCCTTTTCCTTAATGTGATTTAAACAAAATATCATCGAATAAGGCAATATTTTCTGTTTTTCCACGTTTTTGTGAATTTTCAGTTTATGGGTATTAATTTATTATATATACGATAAAAATCATGCAAACACATAATTGATTAGATATTAACCTTAAATACTTCATTTTCAATCAACTATTTGTTTCTCGTTAAAATACTGAGTCAGATATTGAAAAGGGGAGAAGTTTTGTTTTTATTGCATATATCGACGTTTCAGCCGGAATAGAGCGGTTTTCGTGTACATCTTCCATCGGTAATATAAACCGAAAATCAGGAACATTTTAGTTAATTCTAATGAAAACACATTTATTTTTATCGTTTGTTTTTTAAACAACATTGAAATATGTCTTTTCTTGGATCTAAATAACACGAAACCTTGCTCTATGATTTGAAGTTAAAATCCTCAAATATGGTTAAAAAGTGACTTTTTTCACGTTTTTCATGTAGTTTGATATTACGTAAATATATTCATTTTTACCAATATTTCGATTCTATTTCATGTTGTATCACGATATGTGATTTGGCCTTCAAATCTCAGAATGTCGCATAATATTGCATTTTACGCAAGTTTTCTTGCATTTTGTTTCGTACGAAAAATCATCGAATTTTGCAATATTTTGATGTGTATCATCTCCTTTTCGTTTATGTGATTAAAACAAAATATCATCGAATAAGGCAATATTTTGCCAATTTTCCACGTTTTTGTGAATTTTCAGTTTAATGTTATTAATTAATTAAATATACGATAAAATGATGCAAACACATAATTGATTATAAATTACCCTTAAATACTTCATTTTCAATCAATCATTTGTTTCTCGTTAAAATACAGAGTAGGATATTGAAAAGGGGAGAAGTTCGGTTTTTATTGCATATATCGACGTTTCAGCCGGAGTAGAGTGGTTTTACTTGTACATCTTCCATCGGTAATATAAACGGAAAATCAGGAACATTTTTGTTAATTCTAATGAAAACACATTGGTTTTTATCATTTGTATTGGAAACAACTATGTCATATGTCTTTTCTTGGATCTAAATAATACGAAACCTCGCTCTATGATTTGCAGTTAAAATCCTCAAATATGGTAAAATAGTGACTTTTTCACGTTTTTCATGTAGTATGATATTATGTTAATATATTAATTTTTACCAATATTTCGATACTATTTCATGTAATCATATGTGAAATCATATGTGATTTGGCCTTCAAATCTCAGAATTTCGCATAGTAATGCATTTTAAGCTAGTTTTCTTGCATTTTGTTTCGTACGAAAAATCATCGAATTTAGCAATATTTTGACGTTTATCATCCCCTTTTCCTTAATGTGATTTAAACAAAATATCATCGAATAAGGCAATATTTTCTGTTTTTCCACGTTTTTGTGAATTTTCAGTTTATGGGTATTAATTCATTATATATACGATAAAAATCATGCAAACACATAATTGATTAGATATTAACCTTAAATACTTCATTTTCAATCAACTATTTGTTTCTCGTTAAAATACTGAGTCAGATATTAAAAAGGGGAGAAGTTCTGTTTTTATTGCATATATCGACGTTTCAGCCGGAATAGAGCGGTTTTCGTGTACATCTTCCATCGGTAATATAAACCGAAAATCAGGAACATTTTAGTTAATTCTAATGAAAACACATTTATTTTTATCGTTTGTTTTTTAAACAACATTGTCATATGTCTTTTCTTGGATCTAAATAACACGAAACCTTGCTCTATGATTTGAAGTTAAAATCCTCAAATATGGTTAAAAAGTGACTTTTTTTCACGTTTTTCATGTAGTTTGATATTACGTAAATATATTCATTTTTACCAATATTTCGATTCTATTTCATGTTGTATCACGATATGTGGTTTGGCCTTCAAATCTAAGAATTTCGCATAATATTGCATTTTAAGCAAGTTTTCTTGCATTTTGTTTTGTACGAAAAATCATGGAATTTTGCAATATTTTGACGTGTATCATCTCTATTTCCTTTTTGTGATTTAAACAAAATATCATCGAATTAGGCAATATGTTGCCGTTTTTCCACGTTTTTGTGAATTTTCAGTTTAATGTTATAATTCAATAAATATACGAAAAAAATAATGCAAACACATATTTTATTATAAATTACCCTTAAATACTTCATTTTCAATCAACCATTTGTTTCTCGTTAAAATACTGAGTAGGATATTGAAAAGGGGAGAAGTTCGGTTTTTATTGCATATATCGACGTTTCAGCTGGAGTAGAACGGTTTTACTTATACATCTTCCATCGGTAATATAAACGGAAAATCAGGAACATTTTTGTTAATTCTAATGAAAACACATTGGTTTTTATCATTTGTATTGGAAACAACTATGTCATATGTCTTTTCTTGGATCTAAATAACACGAAACCTCGCTCTATGATTTGAAGTTAAAATCCTCAAAGATGGTAAAATAGTGACTTTTTTCACGTTTTTCATGTAGTTTGATATTACGTAAATATATTCATTTTTACCAATATTTCGATTCTATTTCATGTTGTATCACGATATGTGGTTTGGCCTTCAAATCTCAGAATTTCGCATAATATTGCATTTTAAGCAAGTTTTCTTGCATTTTGTTTTGTACGAAAAATCATGGAATTTTGCAATATTTTGACGTGTATCATCTCTATTTCCTTCATGTGATTTAAACAAAATATCATCGAATTAGGCAATATGTTGCCGTTTTTCCACGTTTTTTGTGAATTTTCAGTTTAATGTTATTATTTCAATAAATATACGATAAAAATGATGCAAACACATATTTTATTACAAATTACCCATAAATACTTCATTTTCAATCAACCATTTGTTTCTCGTTAAAATACTGAGTAAGATATTGAAAAGGGGAGAAGTTCGGTTTTTATTGCATATATCGACGTTTCAGCTGGAGTAGAACGGTTTTACTTATACATCTTCCATCGGTAATATAAACGGAAAATCAGGAACATTTTTGATAATTCTAATGAAAACACATTGGTTTTTATCATTTGTATTGGAAACAACTATGTCATATGTCTTTTCTTGGATCTAAATAACACGAAACCTCGCTCTATGATTTGAAGTTAAAATCCTCAAATATGGTAAAATAGTGACTTTTTTCACGTTTTTCATGTAGTTTGATATTACTAAATATATTCATTTTTACCAATATTTCGATACTATTTCATGTAGTATCACGATATGTGATTTGGCCTTCAAATCTTAGAATGTCGCATAATATTGCATTTTAAGCAAGTTTTCTTGCATTTTGTTTCGTACGAAAAATCATCGAATTTAGCAATATTTTGACGTTGATCATCCCCTTTTCCTTAATGTGATTTAAACAAAATATCATCGAATAAGGCAATATTTTCTGTTTTTCCACGTTTTTGTGAATTTTCAGTTTATGGGTATTAATTCATTATATATACGATAAAAATCATGCAAGCACATAATTGATTAGATAATAACCTTAAATACTTTATTTTCAATCAACTATTTGTTTCTCGTTAAAATACTGAGTCACATATTGTTTAAAAATATCATCGAAAAGGGGAGAAGTTCTGTTTTTATTGCATATATCGACGTTTCAGCCGGAATAGAGCGGTTTTCGTGTACATCTTCCATCGGTAATATAAACCGAAAATCAGGAACATTTTAGTTAATTCTAATGAAAACACATTTATTTTTATCGTTTGTTTTTTAAACAACATTGTCATATGTCTTTTCTTGGATCTAAATAACACGAAACCTTGCTCTATAATTTGAAGGTAAAATCCTCAAATATGGTTAAAAAGTGACTTTTTTCACGGTTTTCATGTAGTTTGATATTACGTAAATATTTTCATTTTTACCAATATTTCGATTCTATTTGATGTTGTATCACGATATGTGGTTTGGAGTTCAAATCTCAGAATTTCGCATAATATTGCATTTTAAGCAAGTTTTCTTGCATTTTGTTTCGTACGAAAAATCATCGAATTTTGCAATATTTTGACGTGTATCATCTCTATTTCCTTTATGTGATTTAAACAAAATATCATCGAATTAGGCAATATGTTGCCGTTTTTCCACGTTTTTGTGAATTTTCAGTTTAATGTTATTAATTAAATAAATATACGATAAAAATGATGCAAACACATAATTGAATAGAAATTAACCTTAAATACTTCATTTTCAATCAACCATTTGTTTCTCGTTAAAATACTGAGTAGGATATTGAAAAGGGGAGAAGTTCGGTTTTTATTGCATATATCGACGTTTCAGCCGGAGTAGAGCGATTTTACTTGTACATCTTCCATCGGTAATATAAACGGAAAATCAAGAACGTTTTTGTTAATTCTAATGAAAACACATTGGTGTTTATTATTTGTATTGGAAACAACTATGTCATATGTCTTTTCTTGGATCTAAATAACACGAAACCTCGGTCTATGATTTGAAGTTAAAATCCTCGAATATGGTAAAATAGTGACTTTCTTCACGTTTTTCATGTAGTTTGATATTACGTAAATATATTCATTTTTACCAATATTTCGATACTTTTTCATGTAGTATCACGATATGTGATTTGGCCTTCAAATCTCAGATTTTCGCATAATATTGCATTTTAAACAAGTTTTCTTGCATTTTGTTTCGTACGAAAAATCATCGAATTTTGCAATATTTTGACGTTTATCATCTCCTTTTCCTTTATGTGATTTAAACAAAATATCCTCGAATTAGGCAATATTTTGCCGTTTTTCTACGTTTTTATTAATTTTCAGTCTATGGGTATTAATTCATTATATATACGATAAAAATGATGCAAACACATAATTGATTAGAAATTAACCTTAAATACTTCATTTTCAATCAACCATTTGTTTCTCGTTAAAATTCTGAGTAGGATATTGAAAAGGAGAGAAGTTCGGTTTTTATTGCATATATCGACGTTTCAGCCGGATTAGAGCGGTTTTACTTGTACATCTTCCATCGGTAATATAAACGGAAAATCAAGAACATTTTAGTTAATTCTAATGAAAACACATTGGTTTTATCATTTGTATTTGAAACAACATTGTCATATGTCTTTTCTGGGATCTAAATAATACGAAACCTCGCTCTATGATTTGCAGTTAAAATCCTCATATATGGTAAAATAGTGACTTTTCACGTTTTTCATGTAGTTTGATATTATGTAAATATATTAATTTTTACCAATATTTCGATACTATTTCAAGTAGTATCACGATATGTGATTTAGCCTTCAAATATTAGAAATTCGCATAATAATGCATTTTAAGCTAGTTTTCTTGCATTTTGTTTCGTACGAAAAATCATCGAATTTAGCAATATTTTGACGTTTATCATCCCCTTTTCCTTAATGTGATTTAAACAAAATATCATTGAATAAGGCAATATTTTCTGTTTTTCCAAGTTTTTGTGAATTTTCAGTTTATGGGTATTAATTCATTATATATACGATCAAAATGATGCAAACACATAATTGATTAGATAATAACCTTAAATACTTCATTTTCAAAAACTATTTGTTTATCGTTAAAATACTGAGTCAGATATTGAAAAGGGGAGAAGTTCGGTTTTTATTGCATATATCGACGTTTCAGCCGGAATAGGGCGGTTTTCGTGTACATCTTCCATCGGTAATATAAACCGAAAATCAGGAACATTTTAGTTAATTCTAATGAAAACACATTTATTTTTATCGTTTGTTTTTTAAACAACATTGTCATGTCTTTGTCTTGGATGTAAATAACACGAAACCTTGCTCTATGATTTGAAGTTAAAATCCTCAAATATGGTTAAAAAGTGACTTTTTTCACGTTTTTCATGTAGTTTGTTTTCATCGAATTTTGCAATATTTTGACGTGTATCATCTCTATTTCCTTAATGTGATTTAAACAAAATATCATCGAATTAGGCAATATGTTGCCGTTTTTCCACGTTTTTGTGAATTTTCAGTTTAATGTTATTAATTAATTAAATATACGATAAAAATGATGCAAACACATAATTGATTAGAAATTAACCTTAAATACTTCATTTTCAATCAACCATTTGTTTCTCCTTAAAGTACTGAGTAGGATATTGAAAAGGGGAGAAGTTCGGTTTTTATTGCATATATCGACGTTTCAGCCGGAGTAGAGCGGTTTTACTTGTACATCTTTCATCGGTTATATAAACGGAAAATCAAGAACATTTTGTTAATTCTAATGAAAACACATTGGTTTTTATTATTTGTATTGGAAACAACTATGTCATATGTCTTTTCTTGGATCTAAATAACACGAAACCTCGCTCTATGATTTGAAGTTAAAATCCTCAAATATGGTAAAATAGTGACATTCTTCACGTTTTTCATGTAGTTTGATATTACGTATATATATTCATTTTTACCAATATTTCGATACTATTTCATGTAGTATCACGATATGTGATTTGGCCTTCAAATCTCAGAATTTCGCATAATATTGCATTTTAAACAAGTTTTCTTGCATTTTGTTTCGTACGAAAAATCATCGAATTTTGCAATATTTTGACGTTTATCGTCTCCATTTCCTATATGTGATTTAAACAAAATATCCTCGAATTAGGCAATATTTTGCCGTTTTTCTACGTTTTTGTTAATATTTAGTCTATGGGTATTAATTCATTATATATACGATAAAAATGATGCAAACTCATAATTGATTAGAAATTAACCTTAAATACTGCATTTTCAATCAACCATTTGTTTCTCGTTAAAATACTGAGTAGGATATTGAAAAGGGGAGAAGTTCTGTTTTTATTGCATATATCGACGTTTCAGCCGGAATAGAGCGGTTTTCGTGTACATCTTCCATCGGTAATATAAACCGAAAATCAGGAACATTTTAGTTAATTCTAATGAAAACACATTTAATTTTATCGTTTGTTTTTTAAACAACATTGTCATATGTCTTTTCTTGGATCTAAATAACACGAATCCTCGCTCTATGATTTGAAGTTAAAATCCTCAAATATGGTAGAATAGTGACTTTTTTCACGGTTTTCATGTAGTTTGATATTACGTAAATATATTCATTTTTACCAATATTTCGATACTATTTCATGTAGTATCACGATATGTGATTTGGCCTTCAAATCTCAGAATGTCGCATAATATTGCATTTTAAGCAAGTTTTTTTGCATTTTGTTTCGTACGAAAAATCATCGAATTTTGCAATATTTTGACGTGTATCATCTCCTTTTCCTTTATGTGATTTTAACAAAATATCATCGAATTAGGCAATATGTTGCCGTTTTTCCACGTTTTTGTGAATTTTCAGTTTAATGTTATTAATTCATTAAATATACGATAAAAATGATACAAACACATAATTGATTAGAAATTAACCTTAAATACTTCATTTTCAATCAACCATTTGTTTCTCGTTAAAATACTGAGTAGGATATTGAAAAGGAGAGAAGTTCGGTTTTTATTGCATATATCGACGTTTCAGCCGGATTAGAGCGGTTTTACTTGTACATCTTCCATCGGTAATATAAACGGAAAATCAAGAACATTTTAGTTAATTCTAATGAAAACACATTGGTTTTATCATTTGTATTTGAAACAACATTGTCATATGTCTTTTCTTGGATCTAAATAATACGAAACCTCGCTCTATGATTTGCAGTTAAAATCCTCAAATATGGTATAATAGTGACTTTTTTCACGTTTTTCATGTAATTTGATATTACGTAAATATATTCATTTTTACCAATATTTCGATACTATTTCACGTAGTATCACGATACGTGATTTGGCCTTCAAATCTCAGAATGTCGCATAATATTGCATTTTAAGCAAGTTCTCTTGCATTTTGTTTCGTACGAAAAATCATCGAATTTTGCAATATTTTGACGTGTATCATCTCCTTTTCCTTTATGTGATTTTAACAAAATATCATCGAATTAGGCAATATGTTGCCGTTTTTCCACGTTTTTGTGAATTTTCAGTTTAATGTTATTAATTCATTAAATGTACGATAAAAATGATGCAAACACATAATTGATTAGAAATTACCTTAAATACCTCATTTTCAATCAACCATTTGTTTCTCGTTAAAATACTGAGTAGGATATTGAAAAGCGGAGAAGTTCGGTTTTTATTGCAAATATCGACGTTTCAGCCGGAGTAGAGCGGTTTTACTTGTACATCTTCCATCGGTAATATAAACGGAAAATCAAGAACGTTTTTGTTAATTCTAATGAAAACACATTGGTTTTTATTATTTGTATTGGAAACAACTATGTCATATGACTTTTCTTGGATCTAAATAACACGAAACCTCGCTCTATGATTTGAAGTTAAAATCCTCAAATATGGTAAAATAGTGACTTTCTTCACGTTTTTCGTGTAGTTTGATATTACGTAAATATATTCATTTTTACCAATATTTCGATACTATTTCATGTAGTATCACGATATGTGATTTGGCCTTCAAATCTCAGAATGTCGCATAATATTGCATTTTAAGCAAGTTTTTTTGCATTTTGTTTCGTACGAAAAATCATCGAATTTTGCAATATTTTGACGTGTATCATCTCCTTTTCCTTTATGTGATTTTAACAAAATATCATCGAATTAGGCAATATGTTGCCGTTTTTCCACGTTTTTGTGAATTTTCAGTTTAATGTTATTAATTCATTAAATATACGATAAAAATGATACAAACACATAATTGATTAGAAATTAACCTTAAATACTTCATTTTCAATCAACCATTTGTTTCTCGTTAAAATACTGAGTAGGATATTGAAAAGGAGAGAAGTTCGGTTTTTATTGCATATATCGACGTTTCAGCCGGATTAGAGCGGTTTTACTTGTACATCTTCCATCGGTAATATAAACGGAAAATCAAGAACATTTTAGTTAATTCTAATGAAAACACATTGGTTTTATCATTTGTATTTGAAACAACATTGTCATATGTCTTTTCTTGGATCTAAATAATACGAAACCTCGCTCTATGATTTGCAGTTAAAATCCTCAAATATGGTATAATAGTGACTTTTTTCACGTTTTTCATGTAATTTGATATTACGTAAATATATTCATTTTTACCAATATTTCGATACTATTTCACGTAGTATCACGATACGTGATTTGGCCTTCAAATCTCAGAATGTCGCATAATATTGCATTTTAAGCAAGTTCTCTTGCATTTTGTTTCGTACGAAAAATCATCGAATTTTGCAATATTTTGACGTGTATCATCTCCTTTTCCTTTATGTGATTTTAACAAAATATCATCGAATTAGGCAATATGTTGCCGTTTTTCCACGTTTTTGTGAATTTTCAGTTTAATGTTATTAATTCATTAAATATACGATAAAAATGATGCAAACACATAATTGATTAGAAATTACCTTAAATACCTCATTTTCAATCAACCATTTGTTTCTCGTTAAAATACTGAGTAGGATATTGAAAAGGAGAGAAGTTCGGTTTTTATTGCATATATCGACGTTTCAGCCGGATTAGAGCGGTTTTACTTGTACATCTTCCTATGGTAATATAAACGGAAAGTCAAGAACATTTTAGTTAATTCTAATGAAAACACACTGGTTTTATCATTTGTATTTGAAACAACATTGTCATATGTCTTTTCTTGGATCTAAATAATACGAAACCTCGCTCTATGATTTGCAGTTAAAATCCTCAAATATGGTAAAATAGTGACTTTTTCACGTTTTTCATGTAGCTTGATATTATGTAAATATATTAATTTTTACCAATATTTCGATACTATTTCATGTAGTATCACGATATGTGATTTGGCCTTCAAATCTCAGAATTTCGCATAATAATGTATTTTAAGCTAGTTTTCTTGCATTTTGTTTCATACGAAAAATCATCGAATTTAGCAATATTTTGACGTTTATCATCCCCTTTTCCTTAATGTGATTTAAACAAAATATCATCGAATAAGGCAAAATTTTCTGTTTTTCCAAGTTTTTGTGAATTTTCAGTTTATGGGTATTAATTCATTATGTATACGATAAAAATGATGCAAACACATAATTGATTAGATAATAACCTTAAATACTTCATTTTCAATCAACTATTTGTTTCTCGTTAAAATACTGAGTCAGATATTGAAAAGGGGAGAAGTTCTGTTTTTATTGCATATATCGACGTTTCAGCCGGAATAGAGCGGTTTTCGTGTACATCTTCCATCGGTAATATAAACCGAAAATCAGGAACATTTTAGTTAATTCTAATGAAAACACATTTATTTTTATCGTTTGTTTTTTAAACAACATTGTCATATGTCTTTTCTTGGATCTAAATAACACGAAACCTTGCTCTATGATTTGAAGTTAAAACCCTCAAATATGGTTAAAAAGTGACTTTTTTCATGTAGTTTGATATTACGTAAATATATTCATTTTTACCAATATTTCGATTCTATTTCATGTTGTATCACGATATGTGGTTTGGCCTTCAAATCTCAGAATTTCGCATAATATTGCATTTTAAGCAAGTTTTCTTGCATTTTGTTTCGTACGAAAAATCATCAAATTTTGCAATATTTTGACGTGTATCATCTCTATTTCCTTTATGTGATTTAAACAAAATATCATCGAATTAGGCAATATGTTGCCGTTTTTCCACGTTTTTGTGAATTTTCAGTTTAATGTTAATAATTCATTAAATATACGATAAAAATGATGCAAACAAATAATTGATTATAAATTACCCTTAAATACTTCATGTTCAATCAACCATTTGTTTCTCGTTAAAATACTGAGTAGGATATTGAAAAGGGGAGAAGTTCGGTTTTTATTGCATATATCGACGTTTCAGCCGGAGTAGAGCGGTTTTACTTGTACATCTTCCATCGGTAATATAAACGGAAAATCAAGAACATTTTTGTTAATTCTAATGAAAACATATTGGTTTTTATCATTTGTATTGGAAACAACTATGTCATATGTCTTTTCTTGGATCTAAATAACACGAAACCTCGCTAATGATTTGAAGTTAAAATCCTCAAATATGGTAAAATAGTGTAGTTTGTCTACACGTTTTTCATGTAGTTTGATATTACGTAAATATATTCATTTTTACAAATATTTCGATACTATTTCATGTAGTATCACGATATGTGATTTGGCCTTCAAATTTCAGAATTTCGCATAATATTGCATTTTAAACAAGTTTTCTTCCATTTTGTTTCGTACGAAAAATCATTAAATTTTGCAATATTTTGACGTGTATAATCTCCTTTTCCTTCATGTGATTTAAACAAAATATCCTCGAATTAGGCAATATGTTGCCGTTTTTCCACGTTTTTGTGAATTTTCAGTTTAATGTTATTAATTCATTAAATATACGATAAAAATGATGCAAACACATAATTGAATAGAAATTAACCTTAAATACTTCATTTTCAATCAACCATTTGTTTCTCGTTAAAATACTGAGTAGGATATTGAAAAGGGGAGAAGTTCGGTTTTTATTGCATATATCGACGTTTCAGCCGGAGTAGAGCGGTTTTACTTGTACATCTTCCATCCGTAATATAAACGGAAAATCAAGAACATTTTTCTTAATTCTAATGAAAACACATTGGTTTTTATCATTTGTATTGGAAACAACTATGTCATATGTCTTTTCTTGGATCTAAATAACACGAAACCTCGGTCTATGATTTGAAGTTAAAATCCTCAAATATGGTAAAATAGTGAGTTTTTCACGGTTTTCATATAGTTTGATATTACGTAAATATATTCATTTTTACCAATATTTCGATACTATTTCATGTAGTATCACGATATGTGATTTGGCCTTCAAATCTCAGAATGTCGCATAACATTGCATTTTAAGCAAGTTTTCTTGCATTTTGTTTCGTACGAAAAATCATCGAATTTTGCAATATTTTGACGTGTATCATCCCCTTTTCCTTAATGTGATTTAAACAAAATATCATTGAATAAGGCAATATTTTCTGTTTTTCCAAGTTTTTGTGAATTTTCAGTTTATGGGTATTAATTCATTATATATACGATAAAAATGATGCAAACACATAATTGATTAGATAATAACCTTAAATACTTCATTTTCAATCAACTATTTGTTTCTCGTTAAAATACTGAGTCAGATATTGAAAAGGGGAGAAGTTCTGTTTTTATTGCATATATCGACGTTTCAGCCGGAATAGGGCGGTTTTCGTGTACATCTTCCATCGGTAATATAAACCGAAAATCAGGAACATTTTAGTTAATTCTAATGAAAACACATTTATTTTTATCGTTTGTTTTTTAAACAACATTGTCATATGTCTTTTCTTGGATGTAAATAACACGAAACCTTGCTCTATGATTTGAAGTTAAAATCCTCAAATATGGTATAATAGTGACTTTTTTTCACGTTTTTCATGTAATTTGATATTACGTAAATATATTCATTTTTACCAATATTTCGATACTATTTCACGTAGTATCACGATACGTGATTTGGCCTTCAAATCTCAGAATGTCGCATAATATTGCATTTTAAGCAAGTTCTCTTGCATTTTGTTTCGTACGAAAAATCATCGAATTTTGCAATATTTTGACGTTTATCATCTCCTTTTTCTTTATGTGATTTAAACAAAATATCCTCGAATTAGGCAATATTTTGCCGTTTTTCCACGTTTTTGTTAATTTTCAGTCTATGGGTATTAATTCATTATATATACGATAAAAATGATGCAAACACATAATTGATTAGAAATTAACCTTAAATACTTCATTTTCAATCAACCATTTGTTTCTCGTTAAAATACTGAGTAGGATATTGAAAAGGAGAGAAGTTCGGTTTTTATTGCATATATCGACGTTTCAGCCGGATTAGAGCGGTTTTACTTGTACATCTTCCTATGGTAATATAAACGGAAAGTCAAGAACATTTTAGTTAATTCTAATGAAAACACACTGGTTTTATCATTTGTATTTGAAACAACATTGTCATATGTCTTTTCTTGGATCTAAATAATACGAAACCTCGCTCTATGATTTGCAGTTAAAATCCTCAAATATGGTAAAATAGTGACTTTTTCACGTTTTTCATGTACTTTGATATTATGTAAATATATTAGTTTTTACCAATATTTCGATACTATTTCATGTAGTATCACGATATGTGATTTGGCCTTCAAATCTCAGAATTTCGCATAATAATGTATTTTAAGCTAGTTTTCTTGCATTTTGTTTCGTACGAAAAATCATCGAATTTAGCAATATTTTGACGTTTATCATCCCCTTTTCCTTAATGTGATTTAAAGAAAATATCATCGAATAAGGCAAAATTTTCTGTTTTTCCAAGTTTTTGTGAATTTTCAGTTTATGGGTATTAATTCATTATGTATACGATAAAAATGATGCAAACACATAATTGATTAGATAATAACCTTAAATACTTCATTTTCAATCAACTATTTGTTTCTCGTTAAAATACTGAGTCGGATATTGAAAAGGGGAGAAGTTCTGTTTTTATTGCATATATCGACGTTTCAGCCGGAATAGAGCGGTTTTCGTGTACATCTTCCATCGGTAATATAAACCGAAAATCAGGAACATTTTAGTTAATTCTAATGAAAACACATTTATTTTTATCGTTTGTTTTTTAAACAACATTGTCATATGTCTTTTCTTGGATCTAAATAACACGAAACCTTGCTCTATGATTTGAAGTTAAAATCCTCAAATATGGTTAAAAAGTGACTTTTTTCACGTTTTTCATGTAGTTTGATATTACATAAATATATTCATTTTTACCAATATTTCGATTCTATTTCATGTTGTATCACGATATGTGGTTTGGCCTTCAAATCTCAGAATTTCGCATAATATTGCATTTTAAGCAAGTTTTCTTGCATTTTGTTTCGTACGAAAAATCATCAAATTTTGCAATATTTTGACGTGTATCATCTCTATTTCCTTTATGTGATTTAAACAAAATATCATTGAATTAGGCAATATGTTCCCGTTTTTCCACGTTTTTGTGAATTTTCAGTTTAATGTTAATAATTCATTAAATATACGATAAAAATGATGCAAACAAATAATTGATTATAAATTACCCTTAAATACTTCATGTTCAATCAACCATTTGTTTCTCATTAAAATACTGAGTAGGATATTGAAAAGGGGAGAAGTTCGGTTTTTATTGCATATATCGACGTTTCAGCCGGAGTAGAGCGGTTTTACTTGTACATCTTCCATCGATAATATAAACGGAAAATCAAGAACATTTTTGTTAATTCTAATGAAAACATATTGGTTTTTATCATTTGTATTGGAAACAACTATATCATATGTCTTTTCTTGGATCTAAATAACACGAAACCTCGCTTATGATTTGAAGTTAAAATCCTCATATATGGTAAAATAGTGACTTTCTTCACGTTTTTCATGTAGTTTGATATTACGTAAATATATTCATTTTTACCAATATTTCGATACTATTTCATGTAGTATCACGATATGTGATTTGGCCTTCAAATTTCAGAATTTCGCATAATATTGCATTTTAAACAAGTTTTCTTCCATTTTGTTTCGTACGAAAAATCATCGAATTTTGCAATAATTTGACGTGTATAATCTCCTTTTCCTTCATGTGATTTAAACAAAATATCCTCGAATTAGGCAATATTTTGCCGTTTTTCCACGTTTTTGTTAATTTTCAGTCTATGGGTATTATATCATTATATATACGACAAAAATGATGCAAACACATAATTGATTAGAAATTAACCTTAAATACTTCATTTTCAATCAACCATTTGTTTCTCGTTAAAATACTGAGTAGGATATTGAATAGGGGAGAAGTTCGCTTTTTATTGCATATATCGACGTTTCAGCCGGAGTAGAGCGGTTTTACTTATACATCTTCCATCGGTAATATAAACGGAAAATCAAGAACATTTTTGTTAATTCTAATGAAAACATATTGGTTTTTATTATTTGTATTGGAAACAACTATGTCATATGTCTTTTCTTGGATCTAAATAAAACGAAACCTCATCTATGATTTGAAGTTAAAATCCTCAAATATGGTAAAATAGTGACTTTCTTCACGTTTTTCATGTAGTTTGATATTACGTAAATATATTCATTTTTACCAATATTTCGATACTATTTCATGTAGTATCACGATATGTGATTTGGCCTTCAAATTTCAGAATTTCGCATAATATTGCATTTTAAACAAGTTTTCTTCCATTTTGTTTCGTACGAAAAATCATCGAATTTTGCAATATTTTGACGTGTATAATCTCCTTTTCCTTCATGTGATTTAAACAAAATATCCTCGAATTAGGCAATATTTTGCCGTTTTTCCACGTTTTTGTTAATTTTCAGTCTATAGGTATTAATTCATTATATATACGATAAAAATGATGCAAACACATAATTGATTAGAAATTAACCTTAAATACTTCATTTTCAATCAACCATTTGTTTCTCGTTAAAATACTGAGTAGGATATTGAAAAGGAGAGAATTTCGGTTTTTATTGCATATATCGACGTTTCAGCCGGATTAGAGCGGTTTTACTTGTACATCTTCCATTGGTAATATAAACGGAAAGTCAAGAACATTTTAGTTAATTCTAATGAAAACACATTGGTTTTATCATTTGTATTTGAAACAACATTGTCATATGTCTTTTCTTGGATCTAAATAATACGAAACCTCGCTCTATGATTTGCAGTTAAAATCCTCATATATGGTAAAATAGTGATTTTTTCACGTTTTTCATGTAGTTTGATATTATGTAAATATATTAATTTTTACCAATATTTCGATACTATTTCATGTAGTATCACGATATGTGATTTGGCCTTCAAATCTCAGAATTTCGCATAATAATGTATTTTAAGCTAGTTTTCTTGCATTTTGTTTCGTACGAAAAATCATCGAATTTAGCAATATTTTGACGTTTATCATCCCCTTTTCGTTTATGTGATTAAAACAAAATATCATCGAATAGGCAATATTTTGCCATTTTTTCACGTTTTTGTGAATTTTCAGTTTAATGTTATTAATTAATTAAATATACGATAAAAATGATGCAAACACATAATTGATTAGAAATTAACCTTAAATACTTCATTTTCAATCAACCATTTGTTTCTCGTTAAAATACTGAGTCAGATATTGAAAAGGGGAGAAGTTCTGTTTTATTGCATATATCGACGTTTCAGCCGGAATAGAGCGGTTTTCGTGTACATCTTCCATCGGTAATATAAACCGAAAATCAGGAACATTTTAGTTAATTCTAATGAAAACACATTTATTTTTATCGTTTGTTTTTTAAATAACATTGTCATATGTCTTTTCTTGGATCTAAATAACACGAAACCTTGCTCTATGATTTGAAGTTAAAATCCTCAAATATGGTTAAAAAGTGACTTTTTTCACGTTTTTCATGTAGTTTGATATTACGTAAATATATTCATTTTTACCAATATTTCGATTCTATTTCATGTTGTATCACGATATGTGATTTGGCCTTCAAATCTCAGAATTTCGCATAATATTGCATTTTAAGCAAGTTTTCTTGCATTTTGTTTCGTACGAAAAATCATCGAATTTTGCAATATTTTGACGTGTATCATCTCCTTTTCGTTTATGTGATTAAAACAAAATATCATCGAATATGCAATATTTTGCCATTTTTTCACGTTTTTGTGAATTTTCAGTTTAATGTTATTAATTAATTAAATATACGATAAAAATGAGGCAAACACATAATTGATTAGAAATTAACCTTAAATACTTCATTTTCAATCAACCATTTGTTTCTCGTTAAAATACTGAGTAGGATATTGAAAAGGAGAGAAGTTCGGTTTTTATTGCATATATCGACGTTTCAGCCGGATTAGAGCGGTTTTCGTGTACATCTTCCATCGGTAATATAAACCGAAAATCAAGAACATTTTTGTTAATTCTAATGAAAACACATTTATTTTTATCGTTTTTTTTTAAACAACATTGTCATATGTCTTTTCTTGGATCTAAATAACACGAAACCTTGCTCTATGATTTGAAGTTAAAATCCTCAAATATGGTTAAAAAGTGACTTTTTTCACGTTTTTCATGTAGTTTGATATTACGTAAATATATTCATTTTTACCAATATTTCGATTCTATTTCATGTTGTATCACGATATGTGGTTTGGCCTTCAAATCTCAGAATTTCGCATAATATTGCATTTTAAGCAAGTTTTCTTTCATTTTGTTTCGTACGAAAAATCATCGAATTTTGCAATATTTTGACGTGTATCATCTCTATTTCCTTTATGTGATTTAAACAAAATATCATCGAATTAGGCAATATGTTGCCGTTTTTCTACGTTTTTGTGAATTTTCAGTTTAATGTTATTAATTCATTAAATATACGATAAAAATGATGCAAGCAAATAATTGATTATAAATTACCCTTAAATACTTGATGTTCAATCAACCATTTGTTTCTCGTTAAAATACTGAGTAGGATATTGAAAAGGGGAGAAGTTCGGTTTTTATTGCATATATCGACGTTTCAGCTGGAGTAGAGCTGTTTTACTTGTACATCTTCCATCGGTAATGTAAACGGAAAATCAAGAACATTTTTGTTAATTCTAATGAAAACACATTGGTTTTTATCATTTGTATTGGAAACAACTGTCATATGTCTTTTCTTGGATCTAAATAACACGAAACCTCGCTCTATGATTTGAAGTTAAAATCCTCATATATGGTAAAATAGTGACTTTTTCACGTTTTTCATGTAGTTTGATATTGCGTAAATATATTCATTTTTACCAATATTTCGATACTGTTTCATATAGTATCACGATATGAGATTTGGCCTTCAAATCTCAGAATGTCGCATAATATTGCATTTTAAGAAGTTTTCTTGCATTTTGTTTCGTGCGAAAAATCATCGAATTTTGCAATATTTTGACGTGTATCATCTCCTTTTCGTTTATGTGATTAAAACAAAATATCATCGAATAAGGCAATATTTTGCCGTTTTTCCACGTTTTTGTGAATTTTCAGTTTAATGTTATTAATTAATTAAATATACGATAAAAATGATGCAAACACATAATTGATTAGAAATTAACCTTAAATACTTCATTTTCAATAAACCATTTGTTTCTCGTTAAAATACTGATTAAGGGGAGAAGTTCTGTTTTTATTGCATATATCGACGTTTCAGCCGGAGTAGAGCGGTTTTACTTGTACATCTTCCATCTGTAATATAAACGGAAAATCAAGAACATTTTTGTTAATTCTAATGAAAACACATTGGTTTTTATCATTTGTATTAGAAACAACTATGTCATATGTCTTTCTTGGATCTAAATAACACGAAACCTCGCTCTATGATTTGAAGTTAAAATCCTCAAATATGGTAAAATAGTGACTTTTTCACGTTTTTCATGTAGTTTGATATTACATAAATATATTCATTTTTACCAATATTTCGATACTATTTCATGTAGTATCACGATATGTGATTTGGCCTTCAAATCTGAGAATGTCGCATAATATTGCATTTTAAGCAAGTTTTCTTGCATTTTGTTTCGTGCGAAAAATCATCGAATTTTGCAATATTTTGACGTGTATCATCTCCGTTTCGTTTATGTGATTAAAACAAAATATCATCGAATAAGGCAATATTTTGCCGTTTTTCCACGTTTTTTGAATATCAGTTTAATGTTATTAATTAATTAAATATACGATAAAAATGATGCAAACACATAATTGATTAGAAATTAACCTTAAATACTTCATTTTCAATCAACCATTTGTTTCTCGTTAAAATAGTGAGTAGGATATTGAATAGCGGAGAAGTTCGCTTTTTATTGCATATATCGACGTTTCAGCCGGAGTAGAGCGGTTTTACTTATACATCTTCCATCGGTAATATAAACGGAAAATCAAGAACATTTTTGTTAATTCTAATGAAAACATATTGGTTTTTATTATTTGTATTGGAAACAACTATGTCATATGTCTTTTCTTGGATCTAAATAACACGAAACCTCCTCTATGATTTGAAGTTAAAATCCTCAAATATGGTAAAATAGTGACTTTCTTCACGTTTTTCATGTAGTTTGATATTACGTAAATATATTCATTTTTACCAATATTTCGATACTATTTCATGTAGTATCACGATATGTGATTTGGCCTTCAAATTTCAGAATTTCGCATAATATTGCATTTTAAACAAGTTTTCTTGCATTTTGTTTCGTACGAAAAATCATCGAATTTTGCAATATTTTGACGTGTATAATCTCCTTTTCCTTCATGTGATTTAAACAAAATATCCTCGAATTAGGCAATATTTTGCCGTTTTTCCACGTTTTTGTTAATTTTCAGTCTATGGGTATTAATTCATTATATATACGATAAAAATGATGCAAACACATAATTGATTAGAAATTAACCTTAAATACTTCATTTTCAATCAACCATTTGTTTCTCGTTAAAATACTGAGTAGGATATTGAAAAGGAGAGAATTTCGGTTTTTATTGCATATATCGACGTTTCAGCCGGATTAGAGCGGTTTTACTTGTACATCTTCCATTGGTAATATAAACGGAAAGTCAAGAACATTTTAGTTAATTCTAATGAAAACACATTGGTTTTATCATTTGTATTTGAAACAACATTGTCATATGTCTTTTCTTGGATCTAAATAATACGAAACCTCGCTCTATGATTTGCAGTTAAAATCCTCATATATGGTAAAATAGTGATTTTTTTCACGTTTTTCATGTAGTTTGATATTATGTAAATATATTAATTTTTACCAATATTTCGATACTATTTCATGTAGTATCACGATATGTGATTTGGCCTTCAAATCTCAGAATTTCGCATAATAATGTATTTTAAGCTAGTTTTCTTGCATTTTGTTTCGTACGAAAAATCATCGAATCTAGCAATATTTTGACGTTTATCATCCCCTTTTCCTTAATGTGATTTAAACAAAATATCATCGAATAAGGCAATATTTTCTGTATTTCCAAGTTTTTGTGAATTTTCAGTTTATGGGTATTAATTCATTATGTATACGATAAAAATGATGCAAACACATAATTGATTAGATAATAACCTTAAATACTTCATTTTCAATCAACTATTTGTTTCTCGTTAAAATTCTGAGTCAGATATTGAAAAGGGGAGAAGTTCTGTTTTATTGCATATATCGACGTTTCAGCCGGAATAGAGCGGTTTTCGTGTACACCTTCCATCGGTAATATAAACCGAAAATCAGGAACATTTTAGTTAATTCTAATGAAAACACATTTATTTTTATCGTTTGTTTTTTAAACAACATTGTCATATGTCTTTTCTTGGATCTAAATAACACGAAACCTTGCTCTATGATTTGAAGTTAAAATCCTCAAATATGGTTAAAAAGAGACTTTCTTCACGTTTTTCATGTAGTTTGATATTACGTAAATATATTCATTTTTACCAATATTTCGATACTATTTCATGTAGTATGACGATATGTGATTTGGCCTTCAAATCTCAGAATGTCGCATAATATTGCATTTTAAGCAAGTTTTCTTGCATTTTGTTTCGTACGAAAAATCATCGAATTTTGCAATATTTTGACGTGTATCATCTCCTTTTCCTTTATGTGATTTTAACAAAATATCATCGAATTAGGCAATATGTTGCCGTTTTTCCACGTTTTTGTGAATTTTCAGTTTAATGTTATTAATTCATTAAATATACGATAAAAATGATGCAAACACATAATTGATTAGAAATTAACCTTAAATACTTCATTTTCAATCAACCATTTGTTTCTCGTTAAAATACTGAGTAGGATATTGAATAGGGGAGAAGTTCGCTTTTTATTGCATATATCGACGTTTCAGCCGGAGTAGAGCGGTTTTACTTATACATCTTCCATCGGTAATATAAACGGAAAATCAAGAACATTTTTGTTAATTCTAATGAAAACATATTGGTTTTTATTATTTGTATTGGAAACAACTATGTCATATATCTTTTCTTGGATCTAAATAACACGAAACCTCCTCTATGATTTGAAGTTAAAATCCTCAAATATGGTAAAATAGTGACTTTCTTCACGTTTTTCATGTAGTTTGATATTTCGTAAATATATTCATTTTTACCAATATTTCGATACTATTTCATTTAGTATCACGATATGTGATTTGGCCTTCAAATTTCAAAATTTCGCATAATATTGCATTTTAAACAAGTTTTCTTCCATTTTGTTTCGTACGAAAAATCATCGAATTTTGCAATATTTTGACGTGTATAATCTCCTTTTCCTTCATGTGATTTAAACAAAATATCCTCGAATTAGGCAATATTTTGCCGTTTTTCCACGTTTTTGTTAATTTTCAGTCTATAGGTATTAATTCATTATATATACGATAAAAATGATGCAAACACATAATTGATTAGAAATTAACCTTAAATACTTCATTTTCAATCAACCATTTGTTTCTCGTTAAAATACTGAGTAGGATATTGAAAAGGAGAGAATTTCGGTTTTTATTGCATATATCGACGTTTCAGCCGGATTAGAGCGGTTTTACTTGTACATCTTCCATTGGTAATATAAACGGAAAGTCAAGAACATTTTAGTTAATTCTAATGAAAACACATTTGTTTTATCATTTGTATTTGAAACAATATTGTCATATGTTTTTTCTTGGATCTAAATAATACGAAACCTCGCTCTATGATTTGCAGTTAAAATCCTCATATATGGTAAAATAGTGATTTTTTCACGTTTTTCATGTAGTTTGATATTATGTAAATATATTAATTTTTACCAATATTTCGATACTATTTCATGTAGTATCACGATATGTGATTTGGCCTTCAAATCTCAGAATTTCGCATAATAATGTATTTTAAGCTAGTTTTCTTGCATTTTGTTTCGTACGAAAAATCATCGAATTTAGCAATATTTTGACGTTTATCATCCCCTTTTCGTTTATGTGATTAAAACAAAATATCATCGAATCGGCAATATTTTGCCATTTTTTCACGTTTTTGTGAATTTTCAGTTTAATGTTATTAATTAATTAAATATACGATAAAAATGATGCAAACACATAATTGATTAGAAATTAACCTTAAATACTTCATTTTCAATCAACCATTTGTTTCTCGTTAAAATACTGAGTCAGATATTGAAAAGGGGAGAAGTTCTGTTTTATTGCATATATCGACGTTTCAGCCGGAATAGAGCGGTTTTCGTGTACATCTTCCATCGGTAATATAAACCGAAAATCAGGAACATTTTAGTTAATTCTAATGAAAACACATTTATTTTTATCGTTTGTTTTTTAAACAACATTGTCATATGTCTTTTCTTGGATCTAAATAACACGAAACCTTGCTCTATGATTTGAAGTTAAAATCCTCAAATATGGTTAAAAAGTTACTTTTTTCACGTTTTTCATGTAGTTTGATATTACGTAAATATATTCATTTTTAGCAATATTTCGATTCTATTTCATGTTGTATCACGATATGTGATTTGGCCTTCAAATCTCAGAATTTCGCATAATATTGCATTTTAAGCAAGTTTTCTTGCATTTTGTTTCGTACGAAAAATCATCGAATTTTGCAATATTTTGACGTGTATCATCTCCTTTTCGTTTATGTGATTAAAACAAAATATCATCGAATAGGCAATATTTTGCCATTTTTTCACGTTTTTGTGAATTTTCAGTTTAATGTTATTAATTAATTAAATATACGATAAAAATGATGCAAACACATAATTGATTAGAAATTAACCTTAAATACTTCATTTTCAATCAACCATTTGTTTCTCGTTAAAATACTGAGTAGGATATTGAAAAGGGGAGAAGTTCGGTTTTTATTGCATATATCGACGTTTCAGCCGGAGTAGAGCGGTTTTACTTGTACATCTTCCATCCGTAATATAAACGGAAAATCAAGAACATTTTTGTTAATTCTAATGAAAACTCATTGGTTTTTATCATTTGTATTAGAAACAACTATGTCATATGTCTTTTCTTGGATCTAAATAACACGAAACCTCGCTCTATGATTTGAAGTTAAAATCCTCAAATATGGTAAAATAGTGAGTTTTTCACGTTTTTCATGTAGTTTGATATTACGTAAATATATTCATTTTTACCAATATTTCGATACTATTTCATGTAGTATCACGATATGTGATTTGGCCTTCAAATCTCAGAATGTCGCATAATATTGCATTTTAAGCAAGTTTTCTTGCATTTTGTTTCGTACGAAAAATCATCGAATTTTGCAATATTTTGACGTGTATCATCTCCTTTTCGTTTATGTGATTAAAACAAAATATCATCGAATAGGCAATATTTTGCCATTTTTTCACGTTTTTGTGAATTTTCAGTTTAATGTTATTAATTAATTAAATATACGATAAAAATGATGCAAACACATAATTGATTAGAAATTAACCTTAAATACTTCATTTTCAATCAACCATTTGTTTCTCGTTAAAATACTGAGTAGGATATTGAAAAGGGGAGAAGTTCGGTTTTTATTGCATATATCGACGTTTCAGCCGGAGGAGAGCGGTTTTACTTGTACATCTTCCATCGGTAATATAAACGGAAAGTCAAGAACATTTTAGTTAATTCTAATGAAAACACATTGGTTTTATCATTTGTATTTGAAACAAGATTGTCATATGTCTTTTCTTGGATCTAAATAATACGAAACCTCGCTCGATGATTTGCAGTTAAAATCCTCAAATATGGTAAAATAGTGAGTTTTTCACGTTTTTCATGTAGTTTGATATTACGTAAATATATTCATTTTTACCAATATTTCGATACTATTTCATGTAGTATCACGATATGTGATTTGGCCTTCAAATCTCAGAATTTCGCATAATAATGTATTTTAAGCTAGTTTTCTTGCATTTTGTTTCGTACGAAAAATCATCGAATTTAGCAATATTTTGACGTTTATCATCCCCTTTTCCTTAATGTGATTTAAACAAAATATCATCGAATAAGGCAATATTTTCTGTATTTCCAAGTTTTTGTGAATTTTCAGTTTATGGGTATTAATTCATTATGTATACGATAAAAATGATGCAAACACATAATTGATTAGATAATAACCTTAAATACTTCATTTTCAATCAACTATTTGTTTCTCGTTAAAATTCTGAGTCAGATATTGAAAAGGGGAGAAGTTCTGTTTTATTGCATATATCGACGTTTCAGCCGGAATAGAGCGGTTTTCGTGTACACCTTCTATCGGTAATATAAACCGAAAATCAGGAACATTTTAGTTAATTCTAATGAAAACACATTTATTTTTATCGTTTGTTTTTTAAACAACATTGTCATATGTCTTTTCTTGGATCTAAATAACACGAAACCTTGCTCTATGATTTGAAGTTAAAATCCTCAAATATGGTTAAAAAGAGACTTTCTTCACGTTTTTCATGTAGTTTGATATTACGTAAATATATTCATTTTTACCAATATTTCGATACTATTTCATGTAGTATGACGATATGTGATTTGGCCTTCAAATCTCAGAATGTCGCATAATATTGCATTTTAAGCAAGTTTTCTTGCATTTTGTTTCGTACGAAAAATCATCGAATTTTGCAATATTTTGACGTGTATCATCTCCTTTTCCTTTATGTGATTTTAACAAAATATCATCGAATTAGGCAATATGTTGCCGTTTTTCCAAGTTTTTGTGAATTTTCAGTTTAATGTTATTAATTCATTAAATATACGATAAAAATGATGCAAACACATAATTGATTAGAAATTAACCTTAAATACTTCATTTTCAATCAACCATTTGTTTCTCGTTAAAATACTGAGTAGGATATTGAATAGGGGAGAAGTTCGCTTTTTATTGCATATATCGACGTTTCAGCCGGAGTAGAGCGGTTTTACTTATACATCTTCCATCGGTAATATAAACGGAAAATCAAGAACATTTTTGTTAATTCTAATGAAAACATATTGGTTTTTATTATTTGTATTGGAAACAACTATGTCATATGTCTTTTCTTGGATCTAAATAACACGAAACCTCCTCTATGATTTGAAGTTAAAATCCTCAAATATGGTAAAATAGTGACTTTCTTCACGTTTTTCATGTAGTTTGATATTTCGTAAATATATTCATTTTTACCAATATTTCGATACTATTTCATTTAGTATCACGATATGTGATTTGGCCTTCAAATTTCAGAATTTCGCATAATATTGCATTTTAAACAAGTTTTCTTCCATTTTGTTTCGTACGAAAAATCATCGAATTTTGCAATATTTTGACGTGTATAATCTCCTTTTCCTTCATGTGATTTAAACAAAATATCCTCGAATTAGGCAATATTTTGCCGTTTTTCCACGTTTTTGTTAATTTTCAGTCTATGGGTATTATAACATTATATATACGACAAAAATGATGCAAACACATAATTGATTAGAAATTAACCTTAAATACTTCATTTTCAATCAACCATTTGTTTCTCGTTAAAATACTGAGTAGGATATTGAAAAGGAGAGAAGTTCGGTTTTTATTGCATATATCGACGTTTCAGCCGGATTAGAGCGGTTTTCGTGTACATCTTCCATCGGTAATATAAACCGAAAATCAAGAACATTTTTGTTAATTCTAATGAAAACACATTTATTTTTATCGTTTGTTTTTTAAACAACATTGTCATATGTCTTTTCTTGGATCTAAATAACACGAAACCTTGCTCTATGATTTGAAGTTAAAATCCTCAAATATGGTTAAAAAGTGACTTTTTTCACGTTTTTCATGTAGTTTGATATTACGTAAATAAATTCATTTTTACCAATATTTCGATTCTATTTCATGTTGTATCACGATATGTGGTTTGGCCTTCAAATCTCAGAATTTCGCATAATATTGCATTTTAAGCAAGTTTTCTTTCATTTTGTTTCGTACGAAAAATCATCGAATTTTGCAATATTTTGACGTGTATCATCTCTATTTCCTTTATGTGATTTAAACAAAATATCATCGAATTAGGCAATATGTTGCCGTTTTTCTACGTTTTTGTGAATTTTCAGTTTAATGTTATTAATTCATTAAATATACGATAAAAATGATGCAAACAAATAATTGATTATAAATTACCCTTAAATACTTGATGTTCAATCAACCATTTGTTTCTCGTTAAAATACTGAGTAGGATATTGAAAAGGGGAGAATTTCGGTTTTTATTGCATATATCGACGTTTCAGCTGGATTAGAGCTGTTTTACTTGTACATCTTCCATCGGTAATGTAAACGGAAAATCAAGAACATTTTTGTTAATTCTAATGAAAACACATTGGTTTTTATCATTTGTATTGGAAACAACTGTCATATGTCTTTTCTTGGATCTAAATAACACGAAACCTCGCTCTATGATTTGAAGTTAAAATCCTCATATATGGTAAAATAGTGACTTTTTCACGTTTTTCATGTAGTTTGATATTGCGTAAATATATTCATTTTTACCAATATTTCGATACTGTTTCATATAGTATCACGATATGAGATTTGGCCTTCAAATCTCAGAATGTCGCATAATATTGCATTTTAAGCAAGTTTTCTTGCATTTTGTTTCGTGCGAAAAATCATCGAATTTTGCAATATTTTGACGTGTATCATCTCCTTTTCGTTTATGTGGTTAAAACAAAATATCATCGAATAAGGCAATATTTTGCCGTTTTTCCACGTTTTTGTGAATTTTCAGTTTAATGTTATTAATTAATTAAATATACGATAAAAATGATGCAAACACATAATTGATTAGAAATTAACCTTAAATACTTCATTTTCAATCAACCATTTGTTTCTCGTTAAAATACTGAGTAAAGGGGAGAAGTTCTGTTTTTATTGCATATATCGACGTTTCTGCCGGAGTAGAGCGGTTTTACTTGTACATCTTCCATCCGTAATATAAACGGAAAATCAAGAACATTTTTGTTAATTCTAATGAAAACACATTGGTTTTTATCATTTGTATTAGAAACAACTATGTCATATGTCTTTTCTTGGATCTAAATAACACGAAACCTCGCTCTATGATTTGAAGTTAAAATCCTCAAATATGGTAAAATAGTGACTTTTTCACGTTTTTCATGTAGTTTGATATTACGTAAATATATTCATTTTTACCAATATTTCGATACTATTTCATGTAGTATCACGATATGTGATTTGGCCTTCAAATCTGAGAATGTCGCATAATATTGCATTTTAAGCAAGTTTTCTTTCAATTTGTTTCGTACGAAAAATCATCGAATTTTGCAATATTTTGACGTGTATCATCTCTATTTCCTTTATGTGATTTAAACAAAATATCATCGAATTAGGCAATATGTTGCCGTTTTTCTACGTTTTTGTGAATTTTCAGTTTAATGTTATTAATTCATTAAATATACGATAAAAATGATGCAAACAAATAATTGATTATAAATTACCCTTAAATACTTGATGTTCAATCAACCATTTGTTTCTCGTTAAAATACTGAGTAGGATATTGAAAAGGGGAGAAGTTCGGTTTTTATTGCATATATCGACGTTTCAGCCGGAGTAGAGCGGTTTTACTTGTACATCTTCCATCGGTAATATAAACGGAAAATCAAGAATATTTTTGTTAATTCTAATGAAAACACATTGGTTTTATCTTTTAAAATTTTATCATTTGTATTGGAAACAACTATGTCATATGTCTTTTCTTGGATCTAAATAACACGAAACCTCGCTCTATGATTTGAAGTTAAAATCCTCAAATATGGTAAAATAGTGACTTTTTCACGTTTTTCATGTAGTTTGATATTACGTAAGTATATTAATTTTTACCAATATTTCGATACTATTTCATGTAGTATCACGATATGTGATTTGGCCTTCAAATCTCAGAATTTCGCATAATATTGCATATTAAGCAAGTTTTCTTGCATTTTGTTTCGTACGAAAAATCATCGAATTTTGCAATATTTTGACGTTTATCATCCCCTTTTCCTTAATGTGATTTAAACAAAATATCATAGAATTAGGCAATATTTTCCGTTTTTCCACGTTTTTGTGAATTTTCAGTTTATGGGTATTAATTCATTATATATACGATAAAAATGATGCAAACACATAATTGATTAGATAAAAACCTTAAATACTTCATTTTCAATCAACTATTTGTTTCTCGTTAAAATACTGAGTAAGATATTGAAAAGGGGAGAAGTTCTGTTTTTATTGCATATATCGACGTTTCAGACATAATAGAGCGGTTTTCGTGTACATCTTCCATCGGTAATATAAACCGAAAATCAAGAACATTTTTGTTAATTCTAATGAAAACACATTTATTTTTATCGTTTGTTTTTTAAACAACAATGTCATATGTCTTTTCTTGGATCTAAATAACACGAAACCTTGCTCTATGATTTGAAGTTAAAATCCTCAAATATGGTTAAAAAGTGACTTTTTTCACGTTTTTCGTGTAGTTTGAAATTACGTAAATATATTCATTTTTACCAATATTTCGATTCTATTTCATGTTGTATCACGATATGTGGTTTGGCCTTCAAATCTCAGAATTTCGCATAATATTGCATTTTAAGCAAGTTTTCTTGCATTTTGTTTCGTACGAAAAATCATCGAATTTTGCAATATTTTGACGTGTATCATCTCTATTTCCTTTATGTGATTTAAACAAAATATCATCGAATTAGGCAATATGTTGCCGTTTTTCTACGTTTTTGTGAATTTTCAGTTTAATGATATTAATTCATTAAATATACGATAAAAATGATGCAAACAAATAATTGATTATAAATTACCCTTAAATACTTGATGTTCAATCAACCATTTGTTTCTCGTTAAAATACTGAGTAGGATATTGAAAAGGAGAGAAGTTCGGTTTTTATTGCATATATCGACGTTTCAGCCGGAGTAGAGCGGTTTTACTTGTACATCTTCCATCGGTAATATAAACAGAAAATCAAGAACATTTTTGTTAACTCTAATGAAAACATATTGGTTTTTATTATTTGTATTGGAAACAACTATGTTATATGTCTTTTCTTGGATCTAAATAACACTAAACCTCGCTCTATGATTTGAAGTTAAAATCCTCAAATATGGTAAAATAGTGACTTTCTTCACGTTTTTCATGTAGTTTGATATTACGTAAATATATTCATTTTTACCAATATTTCGATACTATTTCATGTAGTATCACGATATGTGATTTGGCCTTCAAATCTCAGAATTTCGCATAATATTGCATTTTAAACAAGTTTTCTTGCATTTTGTTTCGTACAATAAATCATCGAATTTTGCAATATTTTGACGTTTATCATCTCCTTTTCCTTTATGTGAATTAAACAAAATATCCTCGAATTAGGCAATATTTTGCCGTTTTTCTACGTTTTTGTTAATTTTCAGTCTATGGGTATTAATTCAATATATATACGATAAAAATGATGCAAACACATAATTGATTAGAAATTAACCTTAAATACTTCATTTTCAATCAACCATTTGTTTCTCGTTAAAATACTGAGTAGGATATTGAAAAGGAGAGAAGTTCGGTTTTTATTGCATATATCGACGTTTCAGCCGGATTAGAGCTGTTTTACTTGTACATCTTCCATCGGTAATATAAACGGAAAATCAAGAACATTTTAGTTAATTCTAATGAAAACACATTGGTTTTATCATTTGTATTTGAAGCAACATTGTCATATGTCTTTTCTTGGATCTAAATAATACGAAACCTCGCTCTATGATTTGCAGTTAAAATCCTCAAATATGGTAAAATAGTGACTTTTTCACGTTTTTCATGTAGTTTGATATTATGTATATATATTAATTTTTACCAATATTTCGATACTATTTCAAGTAGTATCACGATATGTGATTTAGCCTTCAAATATTAGAATTTCACATAATAATGCATTTTAAGCTAGTTTTCTTGCATTTTGTTTCGTACGAAAAATCATCGAAATTAGCAATATTTTGACGTTTATCATCCCCTTTTCCATAATGTGATTTAAACAAAATATCATTGAATAAGGCAATATTTTCTGTTTTTCCAAGTTTTTGTGAATTATCAGTTTATGGGTATTAATTCATTATATATACGATAAAAATGATGCAAACACATAATTGATTAGATAATAACCTTAAATACTTCATTTTCAATCAACTATTTGTTTCTCGTTAAAATACTGAGTCAGATATTGAAAAGGGGAGAAGTTCTGTTTTTATTGCATATATCGACGTTTCAGCCGGAATAGAGCGGTTTTCGTATACATCTTCCATCGGTAATATAAACCGAAAATTAGGAACATTTTAGTTAATTCTAATGAAACACATTTATTTTTATCGTTTGTTTTTTAAACAACATTGTCATATGTCTTTTCTTGGATCTAAATAACACGAAACCTTGCTCTATGATTTGAAGTAAAATCCTCAAATATGGTTAAAAAGTGACTTTTTTCACGTTTTTCATGTAGTTTGTTTTCATCGAATTTTGCAATATTTTGACGTGTATCATCTCTATTTCCTTTATGTGATTTAAACAAAATATCATCGAATTAGGCAATATGTTGCCGTTTTTCCACGTTTTTGTGAATTTTCATTTTAATGTTATTAATTCATTACATATACGATAAAAATGATGTAAACAAATAATTGATTATAAATTACCCTTAAATACTTCATTTTTAATCAACCATTTGTTTCTCGTTAAAATACTGAGTAGGATATTGAAAAGGGGAGAAGTTCGATTTTTATTGCATATATCGACGTTTCAGCCGGAGTAGAGCGGTTTTACTTGTACATCTTCCATCCGTAATATAAACCGAAAATCAAGAACATTTTTGTTAATTCTAATGAAAACACATTGGTTTTTATCATTTGTATTAGAAACAACTATATCATATGTCTTTTCTTGGATCTAAATAACACGAAACCTCGCTCAATGATTTGAAGTTAAAATCCTCTAATATGGTAAAATAGTGACTTTCTTCACGTTTTTCATGTAGTTTGATATTACGTAAATATATTCATTTTTACCAATATTTCGATACTATTTCATTTAGTATCACGATATGTGATTTGGCCTTCAAATTTCAGAATTTCGCATAATATTGCATTTTAAACAAGTTTTCTTCCATTTTGTTTCGTACGAAAAATCATCGAATTTTGCAATATTTTGACGTGTATAATCTCCTTTTTCTTCATGTGATTTAAACAAAATATCCTCGAATTAGGCAATATTTTGCCGTTTTTCCACGTTTTTGTTAATTTTCAGTCTATGGGTATTATAACATTATATATACGACAAAAATGATGCAAACACATAATTGATTAGAAATTAACCTTAAATACTTCATTTTCAATCAACCATTTGTTTCTCGTTAAAATACTGAGTAGGATATTGAAAAGGAGAGAAGTTCGGTTTTTATTGCATATATCGACGTTTCAGCCGGATTAGAGCGGTTTTCGTGTACATCTTCCATCGGTAATATAAACCGAAAATCAAGAACATTTTTGTTAATTCTAATGAAAACACATTTATTTTTATCGTTTGTTTTTTAAACAACATTGTCATATGTCTTTTCTTGGATCTAAATAACACGAAACCTTGCTCTATGATTTGAAGTTAAAATCCTCAAATATGGTTAAAAAGTGACTTTTTTCACGTTTTTCATGTAGTTTGATATTACGTAAATATATTCATTTTTACCAATATTTCGATTCAATTTCATGTTGTATCACGATATGTGGTTTGGCCTTCAAATCTCAGAATTTCGCATAATACTGCATTTTAAGCAAGTTTTCTTGCATTTTGTTTCGTACGAAAAATCATCGAATTTTGCAATATTTTGACGTGTATCATCTCTATTTCCTTTATGTGATTTAAACAAAATATCATCGAATTAGGCAATATGTTGCCGTTTTTCTACGTTTTTGTGAATTTTCAGTTTAATGTTATTAATTCATTAAATATACGATAAAAATGATGCAAACAAATAATTGATTATAAATTACCCTTAAATACTTGACGTTCAATCAACCATTTGTTTCTCGTTAAAATACTGAGTAGGATATTGAAAAGGGGAGAAGTTCGGTTTTTATTGCATATATCGACGTTTCAGCTGGAGTAGAGCTGTTTTACTTGTACATCTTCCATCGGTAATGTAAACGGAAAATCAAGAACATTTTTGTTAATTCTAATGAAAACACATTGGTTTTTATCATTTGTATTGGAAACCACTGTCATATGTCTTTTCTTGGATCTAAATAACACGAAACCTCGCTCTATGATTTGAAGTTAAAATCCTCATATATGGTAAAATAGTGACTTTTTCACGTTTTTCATGTAGTTTGATATTGCGTAAATATATTCATTTTTACCAATATTTCGATACTGTTTCATGTAGTATCACGATATGAGATTTGGCCTTCAAATCTCAGAATGTCGCATAATATTGCATTTTAAGCAAGTTTTCTTGCATTTTGTTTCGTGCGAAAAATCATCGAATTTTGCAATATTTTGACGTGTATCATCTCCTTTTCGTTTATGTGATTAAAACAAAATATCATTGAATAAGGCAATATTTTGCCGTTTTTCCACGTTTTTGTGAATATCAGTTTAATGTTATTAATTAATTAAATATACGATAAAAATGATGCAAACACATAATTGATTAGAAATTAACCTTAAATACTTCATTTTCAATCAACCATTTGTTTCTCGTTAAAATACTGAGTAAAGGGGAGAAGTTCTGTTTTTATTGCATATATCGACGTTTCTGCCGGAGTAGAGCGGTTTTACTTGTACATCTTCCATCCGTAATATAAACGGAAAATCAAGAACATTTTTGTTAATTCTAATGAAAACACATTGGTTTTTATCATTTGTATTAGAAACAACTATGTCATATGTCTTTTCTTGGATCTAAATAACACGAAACCTCGCTCTATGATTTGAAGTTAAAATCCTCAAATATGGTAAAATAGTGACTTTTTCACGTTTTTCATGTAGTTTGATATTACGTAAATATATTCATTTTTACCAATATTTCGATACTATTTCATGTAGTATCACGATATGTGATTTGGCCTTCAAATCTGAGAATGTCGCATAATATTGCATTTTAAGCAAGTTTTCTTTCAATTTGTTTCGTACGAAAAATCATCGAATTTTGCAATATTTTGACGTGTATCATCTCTATTTCCTTTATGTGATTTAAACAAAATATCATCGAATTAGGCAATATGTTGCCGTTTTTCTACGTTTTTGTGAATTTTCAGTTTAATGTTATTAATTCATTAAATATACGATAAAAATGATGCAAACAAATAATTGATTATAAATTACCCTTAAATACTTGATGTTCAATCAACCATTTGTTTCTCGTTAAAATACTGAGTAGGATATTGAAAAGGGGAGAAGTTCGGTTTTTATTGCATATATCGACGTTTCAGCCGGAGTAGAGCGGTTTTACTTGTACATCTTCCATCGGTAATATAAACGGAAAATCAAGAATATTTTTGTTAATTCTAATGAAAACACATTGGTTTTATCTTTTAAAATTTTATCATTTGTATTGGAAACAACTATGTCATATGTCTTTTCTTGGATCTAAATAACACGAAACCTCGCTCTATGATTTGAAGTTAAAATCCTCAAATATGGTAAAATAGTGACTTTTTCACGTTTTTCATGTAGTTTGATATTACGTAAGTATATTAATTTTTACCAATATTTCGATACTATTTCATGTAGTATCACGATATGTGATTTGGCCTTCAAATCTCAGAATTTCGCATAATATTGCATATTAAGCAAGTTTTCTTGCATTTTGTTTCGTACGAAAAATCATCGAATTTTGCAATATTTTGACGTTTATCATCCCCTTTTCCTTAATGTGATTTAAACAAAATATCATAGAATTAGGCAATATTTTCCGTTTTTCCACGTTTTTGTGAATTTTCAGTTTATGGGTATTAATTCATTATATATACGATAAAAATGATGCAAACACATAATTGATTAGATAAAAACCTTAAATACTTCATTTTCAATCAACTATTTGTTTCTCGTTAAAATACTGAGTAAGATATTGAAAAGGGGAGAAGTTCTGTTTTTATTGCATATATCGACGTTTCAGACATAATAGAGCGGTTTTCGTGTACATCTTCCATCGGTAATATAAACCGAAAATCAAGAACATTTTTGTTAATTCTAATGAAAACACATTTATTTTTATCGTTTGTTTTTTAAACAACAATGTCATATGTCTTTTCTTGGATCTAAATAACACGAAACCTTGCTCTATGATTTGAAGTTAAAATCCTCAAATATGGTTAAAAAGTGACTTTTTTCACGTTTTTCGTGTAGTTTGAAATTACGTAAATATATTCATTTTTACCAATATTTCGATTCTATTTCATGTTGTATCACGATATGTGGTTTGGCCTTCAAATCTCAGAATTTCGCATAATATTGCATTTTAAGCAAGTTTTCTTGCATTTTGTTTCGTACGAAAAATCATCGAATTTTGCAATATTTTGACGTGTATCATCTCTATTTCCTTTATGTGATTTAAACAAAATATCATCGAATTAGGCAATATGTTGCCGTTTTTCTACGTTTTTGTGAATTTTCAGTTTAATGATATTAATTCATTAAATATACGATAAAAATGATGCAAACAAATAATTGATTATAAATTACCCTTAAATACTTGATGTTCAATCAACCATTTGTTTCTCGTTAAAATACTGAGTAGGATATTGAAAAAAGGAGAAGTTCGGTTTTTATTGCATATATCGACGTTTCAGCCGGAGTAGAGCGGTTTTACTTGTACATCTTCCATCGGTAATATAAACAGAAAATCAAGAACATTTTTGTTAACTCTAATGAAAACATATTGGTTTTTATTATTTGTATTGGAAACAACTATGTTATATGTCTTTTCTTGGATCTAAATAACACTAAACCTCGCTCTATGATTTGAAGTTAAAATCCTCAAATATGGTAAAATAGTGACTTTCTTCACGTTTTTCATGTAGTTTGATATTACGTAAATATATTCATTTTTACCAATATTTCGATACTATTTCATGTAGTATCACGATATGTGATTTGGCCTTCAAATCTCAGAATTTCGCATAATATTGCATTTTAAACAAGTTTTCTTGCATTTTGTTTCGTACAATAAATCATCGAATTTTGCAATATTTTGACGTTTATCATCTCCTTTTCCTTTATGTGAATTAAACAAAATATCCTCGAATTAGGCAATATTTTGCCGTTTTTCTACGTTTTTGTTAATTTTCAGTCTATGGGTATTAATTCAATATATATACGATAAAAATGATGCAAACACATAATTGATTAGAAATTAACCTTAAATACTTCATTTTCAATCAACCATTTGTTTCTCGTTAAAATACTGAGTAGGATATTGAAAAGGAGAGAAGTTCGGTTTTTATTGCATATATCGACGTTTCAGCCGGATTAGAGCTGTTTTACTTGTACATCTTCCATCGGTAATATAAACGGAAAATCAAGAACATTTTAGTTAATTCTAATGAAAACACATTGGTTTTATCATTTGTATTTGAAGCAACATTGTCATATGTCTTTTCTTGGATCTAAATAATACGAAACCTCGCTCTATGATTTGCAGTTAAAATCCTCAAATATGGTAAAATAGTGACTTTTTCACGTTTTTCATGTAGTTTGATATTATGTATATATATTAATTTTTACCAATATTTCGATACTATTTCAAGTAGTATCACGATATGTGATTTAGCCTTCAAATATTAGAATTTCGCATAACAATGCATTTTAAGCTAGTTTTCTTGCATTTTGTTTCGTACGAAAAATCATCGAAATTAGCAATATTTTGACGTTTATCATCCCCTTTTCCATAATGTGATTTAAACAAAATATCATTGAATAAGGCAATATTTTCTGTTTTTCCAAGTTTTTGTGAATTATCAGTTTATGGGTATTAATTCATTATATATACGATAAAAATGATGCAAACACATAATTGATTAGATAATAACCTTAAATACTTCATTTTCAATCAACTATTTGTTTCTCGTTAAAATACTGAGTCAGATATTGAAAAGGGGAGAAGTTCTGTTTTTATTGCATATATCGACGTTTCAGCCGGAATAGAGCGGTTTTCGTATACATCTTCCATCGGTAATATAAACCGAAAATTAGGAACATTTTAGTTAATTCTAATGAAACACATTTATTTTTATCGTTTGTTTTTTAAACAACATTGTCATATGTCTTTTCTTGGATCTAAATAACACGAAACCTTGCTCTATGATTTGAAGTAAAATCCTCAAATATGGTTAAAAAGTGACTTTTTTCACGTTTTTCATGTAGTTTGTTTTCATCGAATTTTGCAATATTTTGACGTGTATCATCTCTATTTCCTTTATGTGATTTAAACAAAATATCATCGAATTAGGCAATATGTTGCCGTTTTTCCACGTTTTTGTGAATTTTCATTTTAATGTTATTAATTCATTACATATACGATAAAAATGATGTAAACAAATAATTGATTATAAATTACCCTTAAATACTTCATTTTTAATCAACCATTTGTTTCTCGTTAAAATACTGAGTAGGATATTGAAAAGGGGAGAAGTTCGATTTTTATTGCATATATCGACGTTTCAGCCGGAGTAGAGCGGTTTTACTTGTACATCTTCCATCCGTAATATAAACCGAAAATCAAGAACATTTTTGTTAATTCTAATGAAAACACATTGGTTTTTATCATTTGTATTAGAAACAACTATATCATATGTCTTTTCTTGGATCTAAATAACACGAAACCTCGCTCAATGATTTGAAGTTAAAATCCTCTAATATGGTAAAATAGTGACTTTCTTCACGTTTTTCATGTAGTTTGATATTACGTAAATATATTCATTTTTACCAATATTTCGATACTATTTCATTTAGTATCACGATATGTGATTTGGCCTTCAAATTTCAGAATTTCGCATAATATTGCATTTTAAACAAGTTTTCTTCCATTTTGTTTCGTACGAAAAATCATCGAATTTTGCAATATTTTGACGTGTATAATCTCCTTTTCCTTCATGTGATTTAAACAAAATATCCTCGAATTAGGCAATATTTTGCCGTTTTTCCACGTTTTTGTTAATTTTCAGTCTATGGGTATTATAACATTATATATACGACAAAAATGATGCAAACACATAATTGATTAGAAATTAACCTTAAATACTTCATTTTCAATCAACCATTTGTTTCTCGTTAAAATACTGAGTAGGATATTGAAAAGGAGAGAAGTTCGGTTTTTATTGCATATATCGACGTTTCAGCCGGATTAGAGCGGTTTTCGTGTACATCTTCCATCGGTAATATAAACCGAAAATCAAGAACATTTTTGTTAATTCTAATGAAAACACATTTATTTTTATCGTTTGTTTTTTAAACAACAATGTCATATGTCTTTTCTTGGATCTAAATAACATGAAACCTTGCTCTATGATTTGAAGTTAAAATCCTCAAATATGGTTAAAAAGTGACTTTTTTCACGTTTTTCGTGTAGTTTGAAATTACGTAAATATATTCATTTTTACCAATATTTCGATTCTATTTCATGTTGTATCACGATATGTGGTTTGGCCTTCAAATCTCAGAATTTCGCATAATATTGCATTTTAAGCAAGTTTTCTTGCATTTTGTTTCGTACGAAAAATCATCGAATTTTGCAATATTTTGACGTGTATCATCTCTATTTCCTTTATGTGATTTAAACAAAATATCATCGAATTAGGCAATATGTTGCCGTTTTTCTACGTTTTTGTGAATTTTCAGTTTAATGTTATTAATTCATTAAATATACGATAAAAATGATGCAAACAAATAATTGATTATAAATTACCCTTAAATACTTGACGTTCAATCAACCATTTGTTTCTCGTTAAAATACTGAGTAGGATATTGAAAAGGGGAGAAGTTCTGTTTTTATTGCATATATCGACGTTTCAGCTGGAGTAGAGCTGTTTTACTTGTACATCTTCCATCGGTAATGTAAACGGAAAATCAAGAACATTTTTGTTAATTCTAATGAAAACACATTGGTTTTTATCATTTGTATTGGAAACCACTGTCATATGTCTTTTCTTGGATCTAAATAACACGAAACCTCGCTCTATGATTTGAAGTTAAAATCCTCATATATGGTAAAATAGTGACTTTTTCACGTTTTTCATGTAGTTTGATATTGCGTAAATATATTCATTTTTACCAATATTTCGATACTGTTTCATGTAGTATCACGATATGAGATTTGGCCTTCAAATCTCAGAATGTCGCATAATATTGCATTTTAAGCAAGTTTTCTTGCATTTTGTTTCGTGCGAAAAATCATCGAATTTTGCAATATTTTGACGTGTATCATCTCCTTTTCGTTTATGGGATTAAAACAAAATATCATTGAATAAGGCAATATTTTGCCGTTTTTCCACGTTTTTGTGAATATCAGTTTAATGTTATTAATTAATTAAATATACGATAAAAATGATGCAAACACATAATTGATTAGAAATTAACCTTAAATACTTCATTTTCAATCAACCATTTGTTTTTCGTTAAAATACTGAGTAGGATATTGAAAAGGGGAGAAGTTCGGTTTTTATTGCATATATCGACGTTTCAGCCGGAGTAGAGCGGTTTTACTTGTACATCTTCCATCGGTAATATAAACAGAAAATCAAGAACATTTTTGTTAACTCTAATGAAAACATATTGGTTTTTATTATTTGTATTGGAAACAACTATGTCATATGTCTTTTCTTGGATCTAAATAACACTAAACCTCGCTCTATGATTTGAAGTTAAAATCCTCAAATATGGTAAAATAGTGACTTTCTTCACGTTTTTCATGTAGTTTGATATTACGTAAATATATTCATTTTTACCAATATTTCGATACTATTTCATGTAGTATCACGATATTTGATTTGGCCTTCAAATCTCAGAATTTCGCATAATATTGCATTTTAAACAAGTTTTCTTGCATTTTGTTTCGTACAATAAATCATCGAATTTTGCAATATTTTGACGATTATCATCTCCTTTTCCTTTATGTGATTTAAGCAAAATATCCTCGAATTAGGCAATATTTTGCCGTTTTTCTACGTTTTTGTTAATTTTCAGTCTATGGGTATTAATTCATTATATATACGATAAAAATGATGCAAACACATAATTGATTAGAAATTAACCTTAAATACTTCATTTTCAATCAACCATTTGTTTCTCGTTAAAATACTGAGTAGGATATTGAAAAGGAGAGAAGTTCGGTTTTTATTGCATATATCGACGTTTCAGCCGGATTAGAGCGGTTTTACTTGTACATCTTCCATCGGTAATATAAACGGAAAATCAAGAACATTTTAGTTAATTCTAATGAAAACACATTGGTTTTATCATTTGTATTTGAAACAACATTGTCATATGTCTTTTCTTGGATCTAAATAATACGAAACCTCGCTCTATGATTTGCAGTTAAAATCCTCAAATATGGTAAAATAGTGACTTTCACGTTTTTCATGTAGTTTGATATTATGTAAATATATTAATTTTTACCAATATTTCGATACTATTTCAAGTAGTATCACGATATGTGATTTAGCCTTCAAATATTAGAATTTCGCATAATAATGCATTTTAATCTAGTTTTCTTGCATTTTGTTTTGTACGAAAAATCATCGAATTTAGCAATATTTTGACGTTTATCATCCCCTTTTCCTTAATGTGATTAAAACAAAATATCATAGAATAAGGCAATATTTTCTGTTTTTCCAAGTTTTTGTGAATTATCAGTTTATGGGTATTAATTCATTATATATACGATAAAAATGATCCAAACACATAATTGATTAGATAATAACCTTAAATACTTCATTTTCAATCAACTATTTGTTTCTCGTTAAAATACTGAGTCAGATATTGAAAAGGGGAGAAGTTCTGTTTTTATTGCATATATCGACGTTTCAGCCGGAATAGAGCGGTTTTCGTGTACATCTTCCATCGGTAATATAAACCGAAAATCAAGAACATTTTTGTTAATTCTAATGAAAACACATTTATTTTTATCGTTTGTTTTTTAAACAACATTGTCATATGTCTTTTCTTGGATCTAAATAACACGAAACCTTGCTCTATGATTTGAAGTTAAAATCCTCAAATATGGTTAAAAAGTGACTTTTTTCACGTTTTTCATGTAGTTTGTTTTCATCGAATTTTGCAATATTTTGACGTGTATCATCTCTATTTCCTTTATGTGATTTAAACAAAATATCATCGAATTAGGCAATATGTGGCCGTTTTTCCACGTTTTTGTGAATTTTCAGTTTAATGTTATTAATTCATTACATATACGATAAAAATGATGTAAACAAATAATTGATTATAAATTACCCTTAAATACTTCATTTTTAATCAACCATTTGTTTCTCGTTAAAATACTGAGTAGGATATTGAAAAGGGGAGAAGTTCGATTTTTATTGCATATATCGACGTTTCAGCCGGAGTAGAGCGGTTTTACTTGTACATCTTCCATCGGTAATATAAACGGAAAATCAAGAACATTTTTGTTAATTCTAATGAAAACACATTGGTTTTATCTTTTAAAATTTTATCAATTCTATTGGAAACAACTATGTCATATGTCTTTTCTTGGATCTAAATAACACGAAACCTCGCTCTATGATTTGAAGTTAAAATCCTCAAATATGGTAAAATAGTGACTTTTTTCACGTTTTTCATGTAGTTTGATATTACGTAAGTATATTCATTTTTACCAATATTTCGATACTATTTCATGTAGTATCACGATATGTGATTTGGCCTTCAAATCTCAGAATTTCGCATAATATTGCATATTAAGCAAGTTTTCTTGCATTTTGTTTCGTACGAAAAATCATCGAATTTAGCAATATTTTGACGTTTATCATCCCCTTTTCCTTAATGTGATTTAAACAAAATATCATCGAATTAGGCAATATTTTCTGTTTTTCCACGTTTTTGTGAATTTTCAGTTTATGGGTATTAATTCATTATATATACGATAAAAATAATGCAAACACATAATTGATTAGATAAAAACCTTAAATACTTCATTTTCAATCAACTATTTGTTTCTCGTTAAAATACTGAGTAAGATATTGAAAAGGGGAGAAGTTCTGTTTTTATTGCATATATCGACGTTTCAGACAGAATAGAGCGGTTTTCGTGTACATCTTCCATCGGTAATATAAACCGAAAATCAAGAACATTTTTGTTAATTCTAATGAAAACACATTTATTTTTATCGTTTGTTTTTTAAACAACATTGTCATATGTCTTTTCTTGGATCTAAATAACACGAAACCTTGCTCTATGATTTGAAGTTAAAATCCTCAAATATGGTTAAAAAGTGACTTTTTTCACGTTTTTCATGTAGTTTGATATTACGTAAATATATTCATTTTTACCAATATTTCGATTCTATTTCATGTTGTATCACGATATGTGGTTTGGCCTTCAAATCTCAGAATTTCGCATAATATTGCATTTTAAGCAAGTTTTCTTGCATTTTGTTTCGTACGAAAAATCATCGAATTTTGCAATATTTTGACGTGTATCATCTCTATTTCCTTTATGTGATTTAAACAAAATATCATCGAATTAGGCAATATGTTGCCGTTTTTCTACGTTTTTGTGAATTTTCAGTTTAATGTTATTAATTCATTAAATATACGATAAAAATGATGCAAACAAATAATTGATTATAAATTACCCTTAAATACTTGATGTTCAATCAACCATTTGTTTCTCGTTAAAATACTGAGTCAGATATTGAAAAGGGGAGAAGTTCTGTTTTTATTGCATATATCGACGTTTCAGCCGGAATAGAGCGGTTTTCGTATACATCTTCCATCGGTAATATAAACCGAAAATCAGGAACATTTTAGTTAATTCTAATGAAAACACATTTATTTTTATCGTTTGTTTTTTAAACAACATTGTCATATGTCTTTTCTTGGATCTAAATAACACGAAACCTTGCTCTATGATTTGAAGTTAAAATCCTCAAATATGGTAAAATAGTGACTTTTTCACGTTTTTCATGTAGTTTGATATTATGTAAATATATTAATTTTTACCAATATTTCGATACTATTTCATGTAGTATCACGATATGTGATTTAGCCTTCAAATATTAGAAATTTGCATAATAATGCATTTTAAGCAAGTTTTCTTGCATTTTGTTTCGTACGAAAAATCATCGAATTTTGCAATATTTTGACGTGTATCATCTCTATTTCCTTTATGTGATTTAAACAAAATATCATCGAATTAGGCAATATGTTGCCGTTTTTCCACGTTTTTATGAATTTTCAGTTTAATGTTAATAATTCATTAAATATACGATAAAAATGATGCAAACAAATAATTGATTATAAATTACCCAAATACTTCATGTTCAATCAACCATTTGTTCCTCGTTAAAATACTGAGTAGGCTATTGAAAAGGGGAGAAGTTCGGTTTTTATTGCATATATCGACGTTTCAGCCGGAGTAGAGCGGTTTTACTTGTACATCTTCCATCGGTAATATAAACGGAAAATCAAGAACATTTTTGTTAATTCTAAAGAAAACACATTGGTTTTTATCATTTGTATTGGAAACAACTATGTCATATGTCTTTTCTTGGATCTAAATAACACGAAACCTCGCTCTATGATTTGAAGTTAAAATCCTCAAATATTGTAAAATAGTGACTTTTTTCACGTTTTTCATGTAGTTTGATATTACGTAAATATATTCATTTTTACCAATATTTCGATACTATTTCATGTAGTATCACGATATGTGATTTGGCCTTCAAATCTCAGAATGTCACATAATATTGCATTTTAAGCAAGTTTTCTTGCATTTTGTTTCGTACGAAAAATCATCGAATTTTGCAATATTTTGACGTGTATCATCTCCTTTTCGTTTATGTGATTAAAACAAAATACCATCGAATAGGCAATATTTTGCCATTTTTCCACGTTTTTGTGAATTTTCAGTTTCATGTTATTAATTAATTAAATATACGATAAAAATGATGCAAACACATAATTGATTAGAAATTAACCTTAAATACTTCATTTTCAATCAACTATTTGTTTCTCGTTAAAATACTGAGTAAAGGGGAGAAGTTCGGTTTTTATTGCATATATCGACGTTTCAGCCGGAGTAGAGCGGTTTTACTTGTACATCTTCCATCCGTAATATAAAGGGAAAATCAAGAACATTTTTGTTAATTCTAATGAAAACACATTGGTTTTTATCATTTGTATTAGAAACAACTATGTCATATGTCTTTTCTTGGATCTAAATAACACGAAACCTCGCTCTATGATTTGAAGTTAAAATCCTCAAATATGGTAAAATAGTGACTTTTTCACGTTTTTCATGTAGTTTGATATTACGTAAATATATTCATTTTTACCAATATTTCGATACTATTTCATGTAGTATCACGATATGTGATTTGGCCTTCAAATCTCAGAATGTCGCATAATATTGCATTTTAAGCAAGTTTTCTTGCATTTTGTTTCGTGCGAAAAATCATCGAATTTTGCAATATTTTGACGTGTATCATCTCCTTTTCGTTTATGTGATTAAAACAAAATATCATCGAATAAGGCAATATTTTGCCGTTTTTCCACGTTTTTGTGAATATCAGTTTAATGTTATTAATTAATTAAATATACGATAAAAATGATGCAAACACATAATTGATTAGAAATTAACCTTAAATACTTCATTTTCAATCAACCATTTGTTTCTCGTTAAAATACTGAGTAGGATATTGAAAAGGGGAGAAGTTCGCTTTTTATTGCATATATCGACGTTTCAGCCGGATTAGAGCGGTTTTACTTGTACATCTTCCATCGGTAATATAAACGGAAAATCAAGAACATTTTAGTTAATTCTAATGAAAACACATTGGTTTTATCATTTGTATTTGAAACAACATTGTTATATGTCTTTTCTTGGATCTAAATAACAAGAAACCTCGCTCTATGATTTGAAGTTAAAATCCTCAAATATTTTAAAATAGTGACTTTCTTCACGTTTTTCATGTAGTTTGATATTACGTAAATATATTCATTTTTACCAATATTTCGATACTATTTCATGTAGTATCACGATATGTGATTTGGCCTTCAAATTTCAGAATTTCGCATAATATTGCATTTTAAACAAGTTTTCTTCTATTTTGTTTCGTACGAAAAATCATCGAATTTTGCAATAATTTGACGTGTATAATCTCCTTTTCCTTCATGTGATTTAAACAAAATATCCTCGAATTAGGCAATATTTTGCCGTTTTTCCACGTTTTTGTTAATTTTCAGTCTATGGGTATTATATCATTATATATACGACAAAAATGATGCAAACACATAATTGATTAGAAATTAACCTTAAATACTTCATTTTCAATCAACCATTTGTTTCTCGTTAAAATACTGAGTAGGATATTGAAAAGGAGAGAAGTTCGGTTTTTATTGCATATATCGACGTTTCAGCCGGATTAGAGCGGTTTTACTTGTACATCTTCCATCGGTAATATAAACGGAAACTCAAGAACATTTTAGTTAATTCTAATGAAAACACATTGGTTTTATCATTTGTATTTGGAACAACATTGTCATATGTCTTTTCTTGTATCTAAATAATACGAAACCTCGCTCTATGATTTGCAGTTAAAATCCTCAAATATGGTAAAATAGTGACTTTTTCACGTTTTTTATGTAGTTTGATATTATGTAAATATATTAATTTTTACCAATATTTCGATACTATTTCATGTAGTATCACGATATGTGATTTGGCCTTCAAATCTCAGAATGTCGCATAATATTGCATTTTAAGCAAGTTTTCTTGCATTTTGTTTCGTACGAAAAATCATCGAATTTTGCAATATTTTGACGTGTATCATCTCCTTTTCGTTTATGTGATTAAAACAAAATATCATCGAATAGGCAATATTTTGCCATTTTTCCACGTTTTTGTGAATTTTCACTTTAATGTTATTAATTAATTAAATATACGATAAAAATGATGCAAACACATAATTGATTAGAAATTAACCTTAAATACTTCATTTTCAATCAACCATTTGTTTCTCGTTAAAATACTGAGTAAAGGGGAGAAGTTCGGTTTTTATTGCATATATCGACGTTTCAGCCGGAGTAGAGCGGTTTTACTTGTACATCTTCCATCGGTAATATAAACGGAAAATCAAGAACGTTTTTGTTAATTCTAATGAAAACACATTGGTTTTTATCATTTGTATTGGAAACAACTATGTCATATGTCTTTTCTTGGATCTAAATAACACGAAACCTCGCTCTATGATTTGAAGTTAAAATCCTCATATATGGTAAAATAGTGACTTTTTCACGTTTTTCATGTAGTTTGATATTACGTAAATATATTCATTTTTACCAATATTTCGATACTATTTCATGTAGTATCACGATATGTGATTTGGCCTTCATATTTCAGAATGTCGCATAATATTGCATTTTAAGCAAGTTTTCTTGCATTTTGTTTCGTGCGAAAAATCATCGAATTTTGCAATATTTTGACGTGTATCATCTCCTTTTCGTTTATGTGATTAAAACAAAATATCATCGAATAAGGCAATATTTTGCCGTTTTTCCACGTTTTTGTGAATATCAGTTTAATGTTATTAATTAATTAAATATACGATAAAAATGATGCAAACACATAATTGATTAGAAATTAACCTTAAATACTTCATTTTCAATCAACCATTTGTTTCTCGTTAAAATACTGAGTAGGATATTGAAAAGGGGAGAAGTTCGCTTTTTATTGCATATATCGACGTTTCAGCCGGATTAGAGCTGTTTTACTTGTACATCTTCCATCGGTAATATAAACCGAAAATCAAGAACATTTTTGTTAATTCTAATGAAAACATATTGGTTTTTATTATTTGTATTGGAAACAACTATGTCATATGTCTTTTCTTGGATCTAAATAACACGAAACCACGCTCTATGATTTGAAGTTAAAATCCTCATATATGGTAAAATAGTGACTTTCTTCACGTTTTTCATGTAGTTTGATATTACGTAAATATATTCATTTTTACCAATATTTCGATACTATTTCATGTAGTATGACGATATGTGATTTGGCCTTCAAATTTCAGAATTTCGCATAATATTGCATTTTAAACAAGTTTTCTTCCATTTTGTTTCGTACGAAAAATCATCGAATTTTGCAATATTTTGACGTGTATAATCTCCTTTTCCTTTATGTGATTTAAACAAAATATCCACGAATTAGTCAATATTTTGCCGTTTTTCCACGTTTTTGTTAATTTTCAGTCTATGGGTATTAATTCATTATATATACGACAAAAATGATGCAAACACATAATTGATTAGAAATTAACCTTAAATACTTCATTTTCAATCAACCATTTGTTTCTCGTTAAAATACTGAGTAGTATATTGAAAAGGAGAGAAGTTCGGTTTTTATTGCATATATCGACGTTTCAGCCGGATTAGAGCGGTTTTACTTGTACATCTTCCATCGGTAATATAAACGGAAAATCAAGAACATTTTAGTTAATTCTAATGAAAACACATTGGTTTTATCATTTGTATTTGAAACAACATTGTCATATGTCTTTTCTTGGATCTAAATAATACGAAACCTCGCTCTATGATTTGCAGTTAAAATCCTCAAATATGGTAAAATAGTGACTTTCTTCACGTTTTTCATGTAGTTTGATATTATGTAAATATATTAATTTTTACCAATATTTCGATACTATTTCATGTAGTATCACGATATGTGATTTGGCCTTCAAATCTCAGAATTTCGCATAATATTGCATATTAAGCAAGTTTTCTTGCATTTTGTTTCGTACGAAAAATCATCGAATTTAGCAATATTTTGACGTTTATCATCCCCTTTTCCTTAATGTGATTTAAACAAAATATCATCGAATTAGGCAATATTTTCCGTTTTTCAACGTTTTTGTGAATTTTCAGCTTATTGGTATTAATTCATTATATATACGATAAAAATAATGCAAACACATAATTGATTAGATAAAAACCTTAAATACTTCATTTTCAATCAACTAATTGTTTCTCGTTAAAATACTGAGTAAGATATTGAAAAGGGGAGAAGTTCTGTTTTTATTGCATATATCGACGTTTCAGACAGAATAGAGCGGTTTTCGTGTACATCTTCCATCGGTAATATAAACCGAAAATCAGGAACATTTTAGTTAATTCTAATGAAAACACATTTATTTTTATCGTTTGTTTTTTAAACAACATTGTCATATGTCTTTTCTTGGATCTAAATAACACGAAACCTTGCTCTATGATTTGAAGTTAAAATCCTCAAATATGGTTAAAAAGTGACTTTTTTCACGTTTTTCATGTAGTTTGATATTACGTAAATATATTCATTTTCACCAATATTTCGATTCTATTTCATGTTGTATCACGATATGTGGTTTGGCCTTCAAATCTCAGAATTTCGCATAATATTGAATTTTAAGCAAATTTTCTTGCATTTTGTTTCGTACGAAAAATCATCGAATTTTGCTATATTTTGACGTGTATCATCTCTATTTCCTTTATGTGATTTTAACAAAATATCATCGATTTAGGCAATATGTTGCCGTTTTTCTACGTTTTTGTGAATTTTCAGTTTAATGTTATTAATTCATTAAATATACAATAAAAATGATGCAAACAAATAATTGATTATAAATTACCCTTAAACACTTGATGTTCAATCAACCATTTGTTTCTCGTTAAAATACTGAGTAGGATATTGAAAAGGGGAGAAGTTCGGTTTTTATTGCATATATCGACGTTTCAGCTGGAGTAGAGCGGTTTTACTTGTACATCTTCCATCGGTAATGTAAACGGAAAATCAAGAACATTTTTGTTAATTCTAATGAAAACACATTGGTTTTTATCATTTGTATTGGAAACAACTGTCATATGTCTTTTCTTGGATCTAAATAACACGAAACCTCGCTCTATGATTTGAAGTTAAAATCCTCATATATGGTAAAATAGTGACTTTTTTCACGTTTTTCATGTAGTTTGTTTTCATCGAATTTTGCAATATTTTGACGTGTATCATCTCTATTTCCTTTATGTGATTTAAACAAAATATCATCGAATTAGGCAATATGTTGCCGTTTTTCCACGTTTTTGTGAATTTTCAGTTTAATGTTATTAATTCATTACATATACGATAAAAATGATGTAAACAAATAATTGATTATAAATTACACCTTAAATACTTCATTTTCAATCATCCATTTGTTTCTCGTTAAAATACTGAGTAGGATATTGAAAAGGGGAGAAGTTCCATTTTTATTGCATATATCGACGTTTCAGCCGGAGTAGAGCGGTTTTACTTGTATATCTTCCATCGGTAATATAAACGGAAAATCAAGAACATTTTTGTTAATTATAATGAAAACACATTGGTTTTACCTTTTAAAATTTTATCATTTGTATTGGAAACAACTATGTCATATGTCTTTTCTTGGATCTAAATAACACGAAACATCGCTCTTTGATTTGAAGTTAAAATCCTCAAATATGGTAAAATAGTGACTTTTTTCACGTTTTTCATGTAGTTTGATATTACGCAAGTATATTCATTTTTACCAATATTTCGATACTATTTCATGTAGTATCACGATATGTGATTTGGCCTTCAAATCTCAGAATGTCGCATAATATTGCATTTTAAGCAAGTTTTCTTGCATTTTGTTTCGTGCGAAAAATCATCGAATTTTGCAATATCTTGTCGTGTATCATCTCCTTTTCGTTTATGTGATTAAAAAAAAATATCATCGAATAAGGCAATAGTTTGCCGTTTTTCCACGTTTTTGTGAATTTTCAGTTTAATGTAATTAATTAATTATATATACGATAAAAATGATGCAAACACATAATTGATTAGAAATTAACCTTAAATACTTCATTTTCAATCAACCATTTGTTTCTCGTTAAAATACTGAGTAGGATATTGAAAAGGGGAGAAGTTCGGTTTTTATTGCATATATCGACGTTTCAGCCGGAGTAGAGCGATTTTACTTGTACATCTTCCATCTGTAATATAAACGGAAAATCAAGAACGTTTTTGTTAATTCTAATGAAAACACATTGGTTTTTATTATTTGTATTGGAAACAACTATGTCATATGTCTTTTCTTTGATCTAAATAACACGAAACCTCGCTCTATGATTTGAAGTTAAAATCCTCAAATATGGTAAAATAGTGACTTTTTCACGTTTTTCATGTAGTTTGATATTACGTAAATATATTAATTTTTACCAATATTTCGATACTATTTCATGTAGTATCACGATATGTGATTTGGCCTTCAAATCTCAGAATGTCGCATAATATTGCATTTTAAGCAAGTTTTCTTGCATTTTGTTTCGTGCGAAAAATCATCGAATTTTGCAATATTTTGACGTGTATCACCTTTACCTTTTCGTTTATGTGATTTAAACAAAATATCATCGAATAAGGCAATATTTTGCCGTTTTTCCACGTTTTTGTGAATATTAATTTATAATTAATAATTATAATAATTATTTTAATGATGCAAACACATAATTGATTAGAAATTAACCTTAAATACTTCATTTTCAATCAACCATTTGTTTCTCGTTAAAATACTGAGTAGGATATTGAAAAGGAGAGAAGTTCCGTTTTTATTGCATATATCGACGTTTCAGCCGGATTAGAGCGGTTTTACTTGTACATCTTCCATCGGTAATATAAACGGAAAATCAAGAACATTTTAGTTAATTCTAATGAAAACACATTGGTTTTATCATTTGTATTTGAAACAACATTGTCATATGTCTTTTCTTGGATCTAAATAATACGAAACCTCGCTCTATGATTTGCAGTTAAAATCCTCAAATATGGTAAAATAGTGACTTTTTCACGTTTTTCATGTAGTTTGATATTATGTAAATATATTAATTTTTACCAATATTTCGATACTATTTCATGTAGTATCACGATATGTGATTTGGCCTTCAAATCTCAGAATGTCGCATAATATTGCATTTTAAGCAAGTTTTCTTGCATTTTGTTTCGTACGAAAAATCATCGAATTTTGCAATATTTTGACGTGTATCATCTCCTTTTCGTTTATGTGATTAAAACAAAATATCATCGAATAGGCAATATTTTGCCATTTTTCCACGTTTTTGTGAATTTTCAGTTTAATGTTATTAATTAATTAAATATACGATAAAAATGATGCAAACACATAATTGATTAGAAATTAACCTTAAATACTTCATTTTCAATCAACCATTTGTTTCTCGTTAAAATACTGAGTAAAGGGGAGAAGTTCGGTTTTTATTTCATATATCGACGTTTCAGCCGGAGTAGAGCGGTTTTACTTGTACATCTTCCATCGGTAATATAAACCGAAAATCAAGAACATTTTTGTTAATTCTAATGAAAACGTATTGGTTTTTATTATTTGTATTGGAAACAACTATGTCATATGTCTTTTCTTTGATCTAAATAACACGAAACCTCGCTCTGTGATTTGAAGTTAAAATCCTCATATATGGTAAAATAGTGACTTTCTTCACGTTTTTCATGTAGTTTGATATTACGTAAATATATTCATTTTTACCAATATTTCGATACTATTTCATGTAGTATGACGATATGTGATTTGGCCTTCAAATTTCAGAATTTCGCATAATATTGCATTTTAAACAAGTTTTCTTCCCTTTTGTTTCGTACGAAAAATCATCGAATTTTGCAATATTTTGACGTGTATAATCTCCTTTTCCTTTATATGATTTAAACAAAATATCCACGAATTAGGCAATATTTTGCCGTTTTTCCACGTTTTTGTTAATTTTCAGTCTATGGGTATTAATTCATTATATATACGACAAAAATGATGCAAACACATAATTGATTAGAAATTAACCTTAAATACTTAATTTTCAATCAACCATTTGTTTCTCGTTAAAATACTGAGTAGGATATTGAAAAGGAGAGAAGTTCGGTTTTTATTGCATATATCGACGTTTCAGCCGGATTAGAGCGGTTTTACTTGTACATCTTCCATCGGTAATATAAACGGAAAATCAAGAACATTTTAGTTAATTCTAATGCAAACACATTGGTTTTATCATTTGTATTTGAAACAACATTGTCATATGTCTTTTCTTGGATCTAAATAATACGAAACCTCGCTCTATGATTTGCAGTTAAAATCCTCAAATATGGTAAAATAGTGACTTTCTTCACGTTTTTCATGTAGTTTGATATTATGTAAATATATTAATTTTTACCAATATTTCGATACTATTTCATGTAGTATCACGATATTTGATTTGGCCTTCAAATCTCAGAATTTCGCATAATATTGCATATTAAGCAAGTTTTCTTGCATTTTGTTTCGTACGAAAAATCATCGAATTTAGCAATATTTTGACGTTTATCATCCCCTTTTCCTTAATGTGATTTAAACAAAATATCATCGAATTATGCAATATTTTCCGTTTTTCAACGTTTTTGTGAATTTTCAGTTTATGGGTATTAATTCATTATATATACGATAAAAATAATGCAAACACATAATTGATTAGATAAAAACCTTAAATACTTCATTTTCAATCAACTATTTGTTTCTCGTTAAAATACTGAGTAAGATATTGAAAAGGGGAGAAGTTCTGTTTTTATTGCATATATCGACGTTTCAGACAGAATAGAGCGGTTTTCGTGTACATCTTCCATCGGTAATATAAACCGAAAATCAGGAACATTTTAGTTAATTCTAATGAAAACACATTTATTTTTATCGTTTGTTTTTTAAACAACATTGTCATATGTTTTTTCTTGGATCTAAATAACACGAAACCTTGCTCTATGATTTGAAGTTAAAATCCTCAAATATGGTTAAAAAGTTACTTTTTTCACGTTTTTCATGTAGTTTGATATTACGTAAATATATTCATTTTTACCAATATTTCGATTCTATTTCATGTTGTATCACGATATGTGGTTTGGCCTTCAAATCTCAGAATTTCGCATAATATTGCATTTTAAGCAAATTTTCTTGCATTTTGTTTCGTACGAAAAATCATCGAATTTTGCTATATTTTGACGTGTATCATCGCTATTTCCTTTATGTGATTTAAACAAAATATCATCGATTTAGGCAATATGTTGCCGTTTTTCTACGTTTTTGTGAATTTTCAGTTTAATGTTATTAATTCATTAAATATACGATAAAAATGATGCAAACAAATAATTGATTATAAATTACCCTTAAACACTTGATGTTCAATCAACCATTTGTTTCTTGTTAAAATACTGAGTAGGATATTGAAAAGGGGAGAAGTTCGGTTTTTATTGCATATATCGACGTTTCAGCTGGAGTAGAGCGGTTTTACTTGTACATCTTCCATCGGTAATGTAAACGGAAAATTAAGAACATTTTTGTTAATTCTAATGAAAACACATTGGTTTTTATCATTTGTATTGGAAACAACTGTCATATGTCTTTTCTTGGATCTAAATAACACGAAACCTCGCTCTATGATTTGAAGTTAAAATCCTCAAATATGGTAAAATAGTGACTTTTTTCACGTTTTTCATGTAGTTTGATATTACGTAAGTATATTCATTTTTACCAATATTTCGATACTATTTCATGTAGTATCACGATATGTGATTTGGCCTTCAAATCTCAGAATGTCGCATAATATTGCATTTTAGGCAAGTTTTCTTGCATTTTGTTTCGTGCGAAAAATCATCGAATTTTGCAATATTTTGACGTGTATCATCTCCTTTTCGTTTATGTGATTAAAACAAAATATCATCGAATAAGGCAATATTTTGCCGTTTTTCCACGTTTTTGTGAATATCAGTTTATTGTTATTAATTAATTAAATATACGATAAAAATGATGCAAACACATAATTGATTAGAAATTAACCTTAAATACTTCATTTTCAATCAACCATTTGTTTCTCGTTAAAATACTGAGTAGGATATTGAAAAGGGGAGAAGTTCGATTTTTATTGCATATATCGACGTTTCAGCCGGAGTAGAGCGGTTTTACTTGTACATCTTCCATCCGTAATATAAACGGAAAATCAAGAACATTTTTGTTAATTCTAATGAAAACACATTGGTTTTTATCATTTGTATTAGAAACAACTATGTCATATGTCTTTTCTTGGATCTAAATAACACGAAACCTCGCTCTATGATTTGAAGTTAAAATCCTCAAATATGGTAAAATAGTGACTTTTTCACGTTTTTCATGTAGTTTGATATTACGTAAATATATTCATTTTTACCAATATTTCGATACTATTTCATGTAGTATCACGATATGTGATTTGGCCTTCAAATCTCAGAATGTCGCATAATATTGCATTTTAAGCAAGTTTTCTTGCATTTTGTTTCGTGCGAAAAATCATCGAATTTTGCAATATTTTGACGTGTATCATCTCCTTTTCGTTTATGTGATTAAAACAAAATATCATCGAATAAGGCAATATTTTGCCGTTTTTCCACGTTTTTGTGAATATCAGTTTAATGTTATTAATTAATTAAATATACGATAAAAATGATGCAAACACATAATTGATTAGAAATTAACCTTAAATACTTCATTTTCAATCAACCATTTGTTTCTCGTTAAAATACTGAGTAGGATATTGAAAAGGGGAGAAGTTCGCTTTTTATTGCATATATCGACGTTTCAGCCGGAGTAGAGCGGTTTTACTTGTACATCTTCCATCGGTAATATAAACGGAAAATCAAGAACATTTTTGTTAATTCTAATGAAAACACATTGGTTTTTATCATTTGTATTGGAAACAACTATGTCATATGTCTTTTCTTGGATCTAAATAACACGAAATCTCGCTCTATGATTTGAAGTTAAAATCCTCATATATGGTAAAATAGTGACTTTTTCACGTTTTTCATGTAGTTTGATATTACGTAAATATATTCATTTTTACCAATATTTCCATACTATTTCATGTAGTGTCACGATATGTGATTTGGCCTTCAAATCTCAGAATGTCGCATAATATTGCATTTTAAGCAAGTTTTCTTGCATTTTGTTTCGTGCGAAAAATCATCGAATTTTGCAATATTTTGACGTGTATCGTCAAAAATCGTTTTGACGTGTATCCTTTTCGTTTATGTGATTAAAACAAAATATCATCGAATAAAGCAATATTTTCTGTTTTTCCAAGTTTTTGTGAATTTTCAGTTTATGGGTATTAATTCATTATATATACGATAAAAATGATGCAAACACATAATTGATTAGATAATAACCTTAAATACTTCATTTTCAATCAACTATTTGTTTCTCGTTAAAATACTGAGTCAGATATTGAAAAGGGGAGAAGTTCTGTTTTTATTGCATATATCGACGTTTCAGCCGGAATAGAGCGGTTTTCGTGTACATCTTCCATTGGCAATATAAACCGAAAATCAGGAACATTTTAGTTAATTCTAATGAAAACACATTTATTTTTATCGTTTGTTTTTTAAACAACATTGTCATATGTCTTTTCTTGGATCTAAATAACACGAAACCTCGCTCTATGATTTGAAGTTAAAATCCTCAAATATGGTAAAATAGTGACTTTTTCACGTTTTTCATGTAGTTTGATATTACGTAAATATATTCATTTTTACCAATATTTCGATACTATTTCATGTAGTATCAGGATATGTGATTTGGCCTTCAAATCTCAGAATGTCGCATAATATTGCATTTTAAGCAAGTTTTCTTGCATTTTGTTTCGTACGAAAAATCATCGAATTTTGCAATATTTTGACGTGTATCATCTCCTTTTCGTTTATGTGATTAAAACAAAATATCATCGAATTAGGCAATATATTGCCGTTCTTCCACGTTTTTGTGAATTTTCAGTTTAATGTTAATAATTAATTAAATATACGATAAAAATGATGCAAACACATAATTGATTAGAAATTAACCTTAAATACTTCATTTTCAATCAACCATTTGTTTCTCGTTAAAATACTGAGTAGGATATTGAAAAGGGGAGAAGATCGGTTTTTATTGCATATATCGACGTTTCAGCCGGAGTAGAGCGGTTTTACTTGTACATCTTCCATCCGTAATATAAACGGAAAATCAAGAACATTTTTGTTAATTCTAATGAAAACACATTGGTTTTTATCATTTGTATTAGAAACAACTATATCATATGTCTTTTCTTGGATCTAAATAACACGAAACCTCGCTCTATGATTTGAAGTTAAAATCCTCAAATATGGTAAAATAGTGACTTTTTCACGTTTTTCATGTAGTTTGATATTACGTAAATATATTCATTTTTACCAATATTTCTATACTATTTCATGTAGTATCACGATATGTGATTTGGCCTTCAAATCTCAGAATGTCGCATAATATTGCATTTTAAGCAAGTTTTCTTGCATTTTGTTTCGTGCGAAAAATCATCGAATTTTGCAATATTTTGACGTGTATCATCTCCTTTTCGTTTATGTGATTAAAACAAAATATCATCGAATAAGGCAATATTTTGCCGTTTTTCCACGTTTTTGTGAATATCAGTTTAATGTTATTAATTAATTAAATATACGATAAAAATGATGCAAACACATAATTGATTAGAAATTAACCTTAAATACTTCATTTTCAATCAACCATTTGTTTCTCGTTAAAATACTGAGTAGGATATTGAAAAGGGGAGAAGTTCTGTTTTTATTGCATATATCGACGTTTCAGCCGGAGTAGAGCGGTTTTACTTGTACATCTTCCATCGGTAATATAAACGGAAAATCAAGAACATTTTTGTTAATTCTAATGAAAACACATTGGTTTTTATCATTTGTATTGGAAACAACTATGTCATATGTCTTTTCTTGGATCTAAATAATACGAAACCTCGCTCTATGATTTGAAGTTAAAATCCTCAAATAATGTACAATAGTGACTTTTTTCACGTTTTTCATGTAGTTTGATATTATGTAAATATATTCATTTTTACCAATATTTCGATACTATTTAATGTAGTATCACGATATGTGATTTGGCCTTCAAATCTCATAATGTCGCATAATATTGCATTTTAAGCAAGTTTTCTTGCATTTTGTTTCGTACGAAAAATCATCGAATATAGCAATATTTTGACGTTTATCATCCCCTTTTCCTTTATGTGATTTAGACAAAATATCCTCGAATTAGGCAATATTTTGCCGTTTTTCCACGTTTTTGTGAATTTTCAGTTTAATGTTAATAATTCCTTAAATATACGATAAAAATCATGCAAACACATAATTGATTAGAAATTACCCTTAGATACTTCATTTTCAATCAACCATTTGTTTCTCGTTAAAATACTGAGTAGGATATTGAAAAGGATAGAAATTCGGATTTTATTGCATATATCGACGTTTCAGCCGGATTAGAACGGTTTTACTTGTACATCTTCCATCGGTAATATAAACGGAAAATCAGGAACATTTTAGTTAATTCTAATGAAAACACATTTATTTTTATCGTTTGTTTTTTAAACAACATTGTCATATGTCTTTTCTTGGATCTAAATAACACGAAACCTCGCTCTATGATTTGAAGTTAAAATCCTCAAATATGGTAAAATAGTGACTTTTTTCACGTTTTTCATGTAGTTTGATATTATGTAAATATATTCATTTTTACCAATATTTTGATACTATTTCATGTAGTATCACGATATGTGATTTGGCCTTCAAATCTTAGAATTTCGCATAAAGTTGCATTTTAAGCAAGTTTTCTTGCATTTTGTTTCGTCCGAAAAATCATCGTATATAGCAATATTTTGACGTCTATCATCCCCTTTTCCTTTATGTGATTTAAACAAAATATCCTCGAATTAGGCAATATTTTCCGTTTTTCCACGTTTTTGTGAGTTTTCAGTTTAACGTTATTAATTCCTTAAATATACGATAAAAATGATGCAAACACATAATTGATTAGATAAAAACATTAAATACTTCATTTTCGATCAACTATTTGTTTCTCGTTAAAATTCTGAGTAAGATGCTGAAAAGGGGAGAAGTTCTGTTTTTATTGCATATATCGACGTTTCAGCCGGAATAGAGCGGTTTTCGTGTACATCTTCCATCGGTAATATAAACGGAAAATCAGGAACATTTTAGTTAATTCTAATGAAAACACATTGATTTTTACCGTTTGTATTGGAAACAACTATGTCATATGTCTTTTCTTGGATCTAAATAACACGAAACCTCGCTCTATGATTTGAAGTTAAAATCCTCGAATATGGTTAAAAAGTGACTTTTCACGTTTTTCATGTAGTTCGATATTACTTAAATATATTCATTTTTACCAATATTTCGATACTATTTCATGTAGTATCACGATATGTGATTTGGCCTTCAAATCTCATAATTTCGCATAATATTGCATTTTAAGCAAGTTTTCTTGCATTTTGTTTCGTACGAAAAATCATCGAATATAGCAATATTTTGACGTTTATCATCCCCTTTTCCTTAATGTGATTTAAACAAAATATCATCGAATTAGGCAATATTTTCCGTTTATCCACGTTTTTGTGAATTTTCAGTTTATGGGTATTAATTCATTATATATACGATAAAAATGATGCAAACAAATAATTGATTAGATCAATTATTTGTTTGACCTTAAATACTTCATTTTCAATCAACTATTTGTTTCTCGTTAAAATACTGAGTAAGATATTGAAAAGGGGAGAAGTTCTGTTTTTATTGCATATATCGACGTTTCAGCCGGAATAGAGAGGTTTTCGTGTACATCTTCCATCGTTAATATAAACGGAAAATCAGGAACATTTTAGTTAATTCTAAAGAAAACATATATATTTTTATCGTTTGTATTGGAAACAACTGTCATATGTCTTTTCTTGGATCTAAATAACACGAAACCTCGCTCTATGATTTGAAGTCAAAATCCTCAAATATGGTAAAATAGTGTTTTTTTTACGTTTTTCATGTAGTTTGATATTACGTAAATATATTCATTTTTACCAATATTTCGATACTATTTAATGTAGTATCACGATATGTGATTTGGCCTTCAAATCTCATAATGTCGCATAATATTGCATTTTAAGCAAGTTTTCTTGCATTTTGTTTCGTACGAAAAATCATCGAATACAGCAATATTTTGACGTTTATCATCCCCTTTTCCTTTATGTGACTTAGACAAAATATCCTCGAATTAGGCAATATTTTGCCGTTTTTCCACGTTTTTGTGAATTTTCAGTTTAATGTTATTAATTCCTTAAATATACGATAAAAATCATGCAAACACATAATTGATTAGAAATTAACCTTAAATACTTCATTTTCAATCAACCATTTGTTTCTCGTTAAAATACTGAGTAGGATATTGAAAAGGAGAGAAATTCGGTTTTTATTGCATATATCGACGTTTCAGCCGGATTAGAGCGGTTTTACTTGTGCATCTTCCATCGGTAATATAAACGAAAAATCAAGAACATTTTAGTTAATTCTAATGAAAACACATTGGTTTTATCATTTGTATTATAAACAACATTGTCATATGTCTTTTCTTGGATCTAAATAATACGAAACCTCGCTCTATGATTTGAAGTTAAAATCCTCAAATAATGTAAAATAGTGACTTTTTTCACGTTTTTCATGTAGTTTGATATTATGTAAATATATTCATTTTTACCAATATTTCGATACTATTTCATGTAGTATCACGATATGTGATTTGGCCTTCAAATCTCAGAATGTCGCATAATATTGCATTTTAAGCAAGTTTTCTTGCATTTTGTTTCGTGCGAAAAATCATCGAATTTTGCAATATTTTGACGTGTATCATCTCCTTTTCGTTTATGTGATTAAAACAAAATATCATCGAATAAGGCAATATTTTGCCGTTTTTCCACGTTTTTGTGAATATCAGTTTAATGTTATTAATTAATTAAATATACGATAAAAATGATGCAAACACATAATTGATTAGAAATTAACCTTAAATACTTCATTTTCAATCAACCATTTGTTTCTCGTTAAAATACTGAGTAGGATATTGAAAAGGGGAGAAGTTCTGTTTTTATTGCATATATCGACGTTTCAGCCGGAGTAGAGCGGTTTTACTTGTACATCTTCCATCGGTAATATAAACGGAAAATCAAGAACATTTTTGTTAATTCTAATGAAAACACATTGGTTTTTATCATTTGTATTGGAAACAACTATGTCATATGTCTTTTCTTGGATCTAAATAATACGAAACCTCGCTCTATGATTTGAAGTTAAAATCCTCAAATAATGTACAATAGTGACTTTTTTCACGTTTTTCATGTAGTTTGATATTATGTAAATATATTCATTTTTACCAATATTTCGATACTATTTAATGTAGTATCACGATATGTGATTTGGCCTTCAAATCTCATAATGTCGCATAATATTGCATTTTAAGCAAGTTTTCTTGCATTTTGTTTCGTACGAAAAATCATCGAATATAGCAATATTTTGACGTTTATCATCCCCTTTTCCTTTATGTGATTTAGACAAAATATCCTCGAATTAGGCAATATTTTGCCGTTTTTCCACGTTTTTGTGAATTTTCAGTTTAATGTTAATAATTCCTTAAATATACGATAAAAATCATGCAAACACATAATTGATTAGAAATTACCCTTAGATACTTCATTTTCAATCAACCATTTGTTTCTCGTTAAAATACTGAGTAGGATATTGAAAAGGATAGAAATTCGGATTTTATTGCATATATCGACGTTTCAGCCGGATTAGAACGGTTTTACTTGTACATCTTCCATCGGTAATATAAACGGAAAATCAGGAACATTTTAGTTAATTCTAATGAAAACACATTTATTTTTATCGTTTGTTTTTTAAACAACATTGTCATATGTCTTTTCTTGGATCTAAATAACACGAAACCTCGCTCTATGATTTGAAGTTAAAATCCTCAAATATGGTAAAATAGTGACTTTTTTCACGTTTTTCATGTAGTTTGATATTATGTAAATATATTCATTTTTACCAATATTTCGATACTATTTCATGTAGTATCACGATATGTGATTTGGCCTTCAAATCTTAGAATTTCGCATAAAGTTGCATTTTAAGCAAGTTTTCTTGCATTTTGTTTCGTCCGAAAAATCATCGTATATAGCAATATTTTGACGTCTATCATCCCCTTTTCCTTTATGTGATTTAAACAAAATATCCTCGAATTAGGCAATATTTTCCGTTTTTCCACGTTTTTGTGAGTTTTCAGTTTAACGTTATTAATTCCTTAAATATACGATAAAAATGATGCAAACACATAATTGATTAGATAAAAACATTAAATACTTCATTTTCGATCAACTATTTGTTTCTCGTTAAAATTCTGAGTAAGATGCTGAAAAGGGGAGAAGTTCTGTTTTTATTGCATATATCGACGTTTCAGCCGGAATAGAGCGGTTTTCGTGTACATCTTCCATCGGTAATATAAACGGAAAATCAGGAACATTTTAGTTAATTCTAATGAAAACACATTGATTTTTACCGTTTGTATTGGAAACAACTATGTCATATGTCTTTTCTTGGATCTAAATAACACGAAACCTCGCTCTATGATTTGAAGTTAAAATCCTCGAATATGGTTAAAAAGTGACTTTTCACGTTTTTCATGTAGTTCGATATTACTTAAATATATTCATTTTTACCAATATTTCGATACTATTTCATGTAGTATCACGATATGTGATTTGGCCTTCAAATCTCATAATTTCGCATAATATTGCATTTTAAGCAAGTTTTCTTGCATTTTGTTTCGTACGAAAAATCATCGAATATAGCAATATTTTGACGTTTATCATCCCCTTTTCCTTAATGTGATTTAAACAAAATATCATCGAATTAGGCAATATTTTCCGTTTATCCACGTTTTTGTGAATTTTCAGTTTATGGGTATTAATTCATTATATATACGATAAAAATGATGCAAACAAATAATTGATTAGATCAATTATTTGTTTGACCTTAAATACTTCATTTTCAATCAACTATTTGTTTCTCGTTAAAATACTGAGTAAGATATTGAAAAGGGGAGAAGTTCTGTTTTTATTGCATATATCGACGTTTCAGCCGGAATAGAGAGGTTTTCGTGTACATCTTCCATCGTTAATATAAACGGAAAATCAGGAACATTTTAGTTAATTCTAAAGAAAACATATATATTTTTATCGTTTGTATTGGAAACAACTGTCATATGTCTTTTCTTGGATCTAAATAACACGAAACCTCGCTCTATGATTTGAAGTCAAAATCCTCAAATATGGTAAAATAGTGTTTTTTTTACGTTTTTCATGTAGTTTGATATTACGTAAATATATTCATTTTTACCAATATTTCGATACTATTTAATGTAGTATCACGATATGTGATTTGGCCTTCAAATCTCATAATGTCGCATAATATTGCATTTTAAGCAAGTTTTCTTGCATTTTGTTTCGTACGAAAAATCATCGAATACAGCAATATTTTGACGTTTATCATCCCCTTTTCCTTTATGTGACTTAGACAAAATATCCTCGAATTAGGCAATATTTTGCCGTTTTTCCACGTTTTTGTGAATTTTCAGTTTAATGTTATTAATTCCTTAAATATACGATAAAAATCATGCAAACACATAATTGATTAGAAATTAACCTTAAATACTTCATTTTCAATCAACCATTTGTTTCTCGTTAAAATACTGAGTAGGATATTGAAAAGGAGAGAAATTCGGTTTTTATTGCATATATCGACGTTTCAGCCGGATTAGAGCGGTTTTACTTGTGCATCTTCCATCGGTAATATAAACGAAAAATCAAGAACATTTTAGTTAATTCTAATGAAAACACATTGATTTTTACCGTTTGTATTGGAAACAACTATGTCATATGTCTTTTCTTGGATCTAAATAATACTAAACCTCGCTCTATGATTTGAAGTTAAAATCCTCAAATATGGTTAAATAGTGACTTTTTTCACGTTTTTCATGTAGTTTGATATTACGTAAATATATTCATTTTTACCAATATTTCGATACTATTTCATGTAGTATCACGATATGTGATTTGGCCTTCAAATCTCAGAATTTCGCATAATATTGCATTTTGAGCAAGTTTTCTTGCATTTTGTTTGGTACGAAAAATCATCGAATTTAGCAATATTTTGACGTTTATCATCTCCTTTTCCTTTATGTGATTTCAACAAAATATCATCGAATTTGGCAATATTTTGCCGTTTTCCACGTTTTGGTGAATTTTCAGTCTATGGGTATTATTTCATTATATATACGATAACAGTATGAGCCTCTACATCACTCTCTTCATCCTCTGCATCCATCTCTTGAGCATCTCCATCACTCTCCTGGGCCCCTGCATCAATTTCTTGAGCCTCTGCATCACTCTCTTGAGCCTCTGCATCACCCTCTTAAGCCTCTGCATCCCTATTTTGAGCCTCTGCATCACTTTCTTAAGCCTCTGCATCCCTTTCTTGAGCCTCTGCATCCCTCTCTTGAACTCCTGCATCCCTCTCATGAGCCTCGCAGCCTTCTCTTGAGTCTTTGCATCACTCAGTTAAGCCTGTGCTTCCCTCTCTTGAGCCTCTGCATCTCTCTCGTAATCCTCTGCATCACTCTCTTGAGCCTCTGCATAACTCTCCTGAGTCTCTGCATCACTCTGTTGAGCCTCTGCATCCCTCTCTTGAGCCTCTGCAACACTCTCTTCAGCCTCAGCATCACTCTCTTATGCCTATGAATCCCTCTCTTCAGCCTCTGAATCCCTCTCTTTAGCCTTTGCATTACTCTCTCGAGCCTCTGCATCACTTTCTTGATCCTCTGCATCATTCTCTTGAGCCTCTGCATCACTCTCTTAAGCCTCTGCCTCACTCTCTTAAGCCTCTGCATCACTCTCCTAAGCCTCTTCTTCCCTCTCTTGACCCTCTGCATCACTCTCTTAAGCCTCTGCATCACTCTCTTAAGCCTCTGCATCACTCTCTTGAGTCTCTGCCTCACTCACTTAATCCTCTGCATCTCTCTGTTCATCCTCTTCATCACTCTCTTGAGCCTCTGCGTCATTCTCTTGAGCCTCTGCATCCCTCTCTTAAGCCTTTACATCATTCACTTGAGCCTCTGCATCACTCTCTTTAGCATCTACATCACTCTCTTAAGCCTCTGCATCTCTCTCTTCAGCCTCTGCATTACTCTCTTGAGCCTCTGAATCCCTCTCTTTAGCCTTTGCATTACTCTCTGGAGCCTCTGCATCACTTTCTTGCAGAGGCTCATATCGTGATACTACATGAAATAGTATCGAAATATTGGTAAAAATGAATATATTTACGTAATATCAAACTACATGAAAAACGTGAAAAAAGTCACTATTTTACGATATATGAGGATTTTAACTTCAAATCATAGAGCGAGGTTTCGTGTTATTTAGATCCAAGAAAAGACATAAGACAATGTTGTTTCCAATACAAATGATAAAAAACAATGTGTTTTCATTAGAATTAACTAAAATGTTCTTGATTTTCCGTTTATATTACCGATGGAAGATGTACACGAAAACCGCTCTATTCCATCTGAAACGTCGAAATATGCAATAAAAACAGAACTCCCCTTTTCAATATCTTACTCAGTATCTTAACGAGAAACAAATAGTTGATTGAAAATGAAGTATTTAAGGTTAATTTCTAATCAATTATGTGTTTGCTTCATTTTTATCGTATATATAATGAATTAATAACAATAAACTGAAAATTCACAAAAACGTGGAAAAACGGCAAAATATTGCCTAATTCGATGATATTTTGTTTAAATCACATAAAGGAAAAGAGGATGATAAACGTCATGATATTGCTAAATTCGATGATTTTTCGTCCGAAACAAAATGCAAGAAAACTTGCTTAAATTGCAATATTATGCGAAATTCTGAGATTTGAAGGCCAAATCACATATCGTGATACTACATGAAATAGTATCGAAATATTGGTAAAAATTAATATATTTACGTAATATCAAACTACATGAAAAACGTGAAAAAAGTCACTATTTTTCCATATTTGAAGATTTTAACTTCAAATCATAGAGCGAGGTTTCGTATTATTTAGATCCAAGAAAAGACATATGACAATGTTGTTTCCAATCCCTCTCTTGAGCCTCTGAATCCCTCAGAGGCTTAAGAGAGTGATGCAGAGGATCAAGAGAGGGAAGAAGAGGCTTAGGAGAGTGATGCAGAGGCTTAAGCGAGTGATGCAGAGGCTCAAGAGAGTGATGCAGATGATCAAGAAAGTGATGCAGAGGCTCGAGAGAGTAATGCAGAGCCTCAAGAGAGGGATTCAGAGGCTCAAGAGAGGGATTCATAGGCTTAAGAGAGTGATGCTGAGGCTGAAGAGAGTGTTGCAGAGACTCAAGAGAGGGATGCAGAGGCTCAAGAGAGTGATGCAGAGGATTACGAGAGAGACGCAGAGGCTCAAGAGAGGGAAGCACAGGCTTAACTGAGTGATGCAAAGACTCAGGAGAAGGATGCGAGGCTTATGACAGGGATGCAGGAGTTCAAGAGAGGGATGCAGAGGCTCAAGAAAGGGATGCAGAGGCATAAGAAAGTGATGTAGAGGCTCAAAATAGAGATGCAGAGGCTTAAGAGGGTGATGCAGAGGCTCAAGAGAGTGATGCAGAGGCTCAAGAAATTGATGCAGGGGCCCAGGAGAGCGATGCAGATGCTCAAGAGATGGATGCAGAGGATGAAGAGAGTGATGCAGAGGCTCATACTTTTATCGTATATATAATGAATTAGTACCCATAGACTGAAAATTCACAAAAACGTGAAAAACGGAAAAATATTGCCTAATTCGATGATATTTTGTTTAAATCACCTACAGGAAAAGGAGATGATAAACGTCAAAATATTGCTAAATTCGATGATTTTTCGTACGAAACAAAATGCAAGAAAACTTGCTTAAAATGCAATATTATGCGAAATTCTGAGATTTGAAGGCCAAATCACATATCGTGATACTACATGAAATAGTATCGAAATATTGGTAAAAATTAATATATTTACGTAATATCAAACTACATGAAAAACGTGAAAAAAGTCTCTATTTTACCATATTTGGAGATTTTAACTTCAAATCATAGAGCGATGTTTCTTATTATTTAGATCCAAAAAAAGACATATGACAATGTTGTTTCCAATAAAAATGATAAAAATCAATGTGTTTTCGTTAGAATTAACAAAAAAAAACTGATTTTCCGTTTATATTACCGATGGAAGATGTACACGAAAACATCTGTATTCCGGCTGAAACGTCGATAATTCAATAAAAACAGAACTTCTCCCCTTTTCAATATCTTACTCAGTATTTTAACGAGAAACAAATAGTTGATTGAAAATGAAGTATTTAAGGTTATTATCTAATCAATTATGTGTTTGCATCATTTTTATCGTATATATAATGAATTAATACCCAGAAACTGAAAATTCACAAAAACGTGGAAAAACGGCAAAATATTGCCTAATTCGATGATATTTTGTTTAAATCACATAGAGGAAAAGGGGATGATAAACGTCAAAATATTGCTAAATACGATGATTTTTCGTACGACACAAAATGCAAGAAAACTTGCTTAAAATGCAATATTATGCGAAATTCTGAGATTTGAAGGCCAAATCACATATCGTGATACTACATGAAATAGTATCGAAATATTGGTAAAAATTAATATATATACGTAATATCAAACTACATGAAAAACGTGAAAAAGTCACTATTTACCCATATTTGAGGATTTTAACTTCAAATCATAGAGCGAGGTTTCGTATTATTTTTATAATCAATGTATTTTCATTTGATTTAACAAAAAAAAACCTGATTTTCCGTTTATATTACCGATGGAAGATGTACACGAAAACATCTCTATTCCGGCTGAAACGTCGATATATTCTATAAAAACAGAACTTCTCCCCTTTTCAATATCTTACTCAGTCTTTTAACGAGAAACAAATAGTTGATTGAAAATGAAGTATTTAAGGTTATTACCTAATCAATTATGTGTTTGCATCATTTTTATCGTATATATAATGAATTAAAACCCATAAACTGAAAATTCACAAAACGTGGAAAAACGGCAAAATATTGCCTAATTCGATGATATTTTGTTTAAATCACATAGAGGAAAAGGGGATGATAAACGTCAAAATATTGATAAATTCGGTGATTTTTCGTACGAAACAAAATGCAAGAAAACTTGCTTAAATTGCAATATTATGCGAAATTCTGAGATTTGAAGGCCAAATCACATATCGTGACACTACATGAAATAGTATGGAAATATTGGTAAAAATGAATATATTTACGTAATATCAAACTACATGAAAAACGTGAAAAAGTCACTATTTTACCATATTTGAAGATTTTAACTTCAAATCATAGAGCGAGGTTTCGTATTATTTAGATCCAAGAAAAAACATATGACAATGTTGTTTCCAATCCCTCTCTTGAGCCTCTGAATCCCTCAGAGGCTTAAGAGAGTGATGCAGAGGATCAAGAGAGGGAAGAAGAGGCTTAGGAGAGTGATGCAGAGGCTTAAGAGAGTGATTCAGAGGCTCAAGAGAGTGATGCAGATGATCAAGAAAGTGATGCAGAGGCTCGAGAGAGTAATGCAGAGCCTCAAGAGAGGGATTCAGAGGCTCAAGAGAGGGATTCAGAGGCTCAAGAGAGGGATTCATAGGCTTAAGAGAGTGATGCTGACGCTGAAGAGAGTGTTGCAGAGGCTCAAGAGAGGGATGCAGAGGCTCAAGAGAGTGATGCAGAGGATTACGAGAGAGATGCAGAGGCTCAAGAGAGGGAAGCACAGGCTTAACTGAGTGATGCAAAGACTCAGGAGAAGGATGCGAGGCTCATGAGAGGGATGCAGGAGTTCAAGAGAGGGATGCAGAGGCTCAAGAAAGGGATGCAGAGGCATAAGAAAGTGATGTAGAGGCTCAAAATAGAGATGCAGAGGCTTAAGAGGGTGATGCAGAGGCTCAAGAGAGAGATGCAGAGGCTCAAGAAATTGATGCAGGGGCCCAGAAGAGTGATGCAGATGCTCAAGAGATGGATGCAGAGGATGAAGAGAGTGATGCAGAGGCTTTTATCGTATATATAATGAATTAGTACCCATAGACTGAAAATTCACAAAAACGTGAAAAACGGAAAAATATTGCCTAATTCGATGATATTTTGTTTAAATCACATAAAGGAAAAGGAGATGATAAACGTCAAAATATTGCTAAATTCGATGATTTTTCGTACGAAACAAAATGCAAAAAAACTTGCTTAAAATGCAATATTATGCGAAATTCTGAGATTTGAAGGCCAAATCACATATCGTGATACTACATGAAATAGTATCGAAATATTGGTAAAAATTAATATATTTACGTAATATCAAACTACATGAAAAACGTGAAAAAGTCTCTATTTTACCATATTTAGAGATTTTAACTTCAAATCATAAAGCGAGGTTTCGTATTATTTAGATCCAAAAAAAAGACATATGACAATGTTGTTTCCAATAAAAATGATAAAAATCAATGTGTTTTCGTTAGAATTAACAAAAAAAACCTGATTTTCCGTTTATATTACCGATGGAAGATGTACACGAAAACATCTGTATTCCGGCTGAAACTTCGATAATTCAATAAAAACAGAACTTCTCCCCTTTTCAATATCTTACTCAGTATTTTAACGAGAAACAAATAGTTGATTGAAATTGAAGTATTTAAGGTTATTATCTAATCAATTATGTGTTTGCATCATTTTTATCGTATATATAATGAATTAATACCCAGAAACTGAAAATTCACAAAAACGTGGAAAAACGGCAAAATATTGCCTAATTCGATGATATTTTGTTTAAATCACATAGAGGAAAAGGGGATGATAAACGTCAAAATATTGCTAAATACGATGATTTTTCGTACGAAACAAAATGCAAGAAAACTTGCTTAAAATGCAATATTATGCGAAATTCTGAGATTTGAAGGCCAAATCACATATCGTGATACTACATGAAATAGTATCGAAATATTGGTAAAAATTAATATATTTACGTAATATCAAACTACATGAAAAACATGAAAAAAGTCTCTATTTTACCATATTTGGAGATTTTAACTTCAAATCATAGAGCGAGGTTTCGTATTATTTAGATCCAAAAAAAGACATATGACAATGTTGTTTCCAATACAAATGATAAAAATCAATGTGTTTTCGTTATAATTAACAAAAAACCCTGATTTTCCGTTTATATTACCGATGGAAGATGTACACGAAAACATCTGTATTCCGGCTGAAACGTCGATATATTCAATAAAAACAGAACTTCTCCCCTTTTCAATATCTTACTCAGTATTTTACCGAGAAACAAATAGTTGATTGAAAATGAAGTATTTAAGGTTATTATCAATCAATTATGTGTTTGCATCATTTTTATCGTATATATAATGAATTAATACCCAGAAACTGAAAATTCACAAAAACGTGGAAAAACGGCAAAATATTGCCTAATTCGATGATATTTTGTTTAAATCACATAGAGGAAAAGGGGATGATAAACGTCAAAATATTGCTAAATACGATGATTTTTCGTTCGAAACAAAATGCAAGAAAACTTGCTTGAAATGCAATATTATGCGACATTCTGAGATTTGAAGACCAAATCACATATTGTGATACTACATGAAATAGTATCGAAATATTGGAAAAATGAATATATTTACGTAATATCAAACTACATGAAAAACGTGAAAAAAGTCACTATTTTACCATATTTGAGGATTTAAACTTCAAATCATAGAACGAGGTTTCGTATTGTTTAGATCCAAGAAAAGACATAAGACAATGATGTTTCCAATACAAATGATAAAAAACAATGTGTTTTCATTAGAATTAACTAAAATGTTCTTGATTTTCCGTTATTATTACCGATGGAAGATGTACACGAAAACCGCTCTATTCCGGCTGAAACGTCGATATATGCAATAAAAACAGAACTTCTCCCCTTTTCAATATCTTACTCAGTATCTTAACGAGAAACAAATAGTAGATAGAAAATGAAGTATTTAAGGTTAATTTCTAATCAATTATGTGTTTGCATCATTTTTATCGTATATTTAATGAATTAATAACAATAAACTGAAAATTAACAAAAACGTGAAAAAGGAAAAATATTGCCTAATTCGATGATATTTTGTTTAAATCACATAAAGGAAAAGGAGATGATAAACGTCAAAATATTGCTAAATTCGATGATTTTTCGTACGAAACAAAATGCAAGAAAACTTGCTTAAAATGCAATATTATGCGAAATTCTAAGATTTAAAGGCCAAATCACATATCGTGATACTACATGAAATAGTATCGAAATATTGCTAAAAATGAATATATTTACGTAATATCAAACTACATGAAAAACGTGAAAAAAGTCACTATTTTACCATATTTCGAGATTTTAACTTCAAATCATAGAGCGAGGTTTCGTATTATTTAGATCCAAGAAAAGACATATGACAATGTTGTTTCCAATACAAATGATAAAAACCAATGTGTTTTCATTAGAATTATCTAAAATGTTTCTGATTTTCTGTTTATATTACCGATGGAAGATGTACACGTAAAACTGCTCTAATCAGGCTGAAACGTCGATGTATGCAATAAAAACCGAACTTCTCCCCTTTTCAATATCCTACTCAGTATTTTAATGAGAAACAAATGGTTGATTGAAAATGAAGTATTTAAGGTTAGTTTCTAATCAATTATGTGTTTGCTTAATTTTTATCATATATTTAATGAATTAATAACAATAAACTGAAAATTCACAAAAATGTGGAAAAACGGCAAAATATTGCCTAATTCGATGATATTATGTTTAAATCACATAAAGGAAAAGGGGATGATAAACGTCAAAATATTGCTAAATTTGATGATTTTTCGTACGAAACAAAATGCAAGAAAACTTGCTTAAAATGCAATATTATGCGAAATTCTGAGATTTGAAGGCCAAATCACATATCGTGATACTACATGAAATAGTATCGAAATTTTGGTAAAAATTATTATATATACGTAATATCAAACTACATGAAAAAAGTGAAAAAAGTCACTATATAACCATATTTGAGTATTTTAACTTCAAATCATAGAGCGAGGTTTCGTATTATTTAGATCCAAAAAAAGACACATGACAATGTTGTTTCCAATACAAATGATAAAAATCAATGTGTTTTCATTAGAATTAACAAAAAAAAACTGATTTTCCGTTTATATTAACGATGGAAGATGTACACGAAAACATCTCTATTCCGGCTGAAACGTCGATATATTCAATAAAAACAGAACTTCTCCCCTTTTCAATATCTTACTCAGTATTTTAACGAGAAACAAATAGTTGATTGAAAATGAAGTATTTAAGGTTATTATCTAATCAATTATATGTTTGCATCATTTTTATCGTATATATAATGAATTAATACCCATAAACTGAAAATTCACAAAAATGTGGAAAAACGGCAAAATATTGCCTAATTCGATGATATTTTGTTTAAATCACATAGAGGAAAAGGGGATGCTAAACGTCAAAATATTGCTAAATTCGATGATTTGTCGTACAAAACACAATGCAAGAAATTTGCTAAAATTGCAATATGTTGCGACATTCTGAGATTTGAAGGCCAAATCACATATTGTGATACTACATGAAATAGTATCGAAATATTGGTAAAAATGAATATATTTACGTAATATCAAACTACATAAAAAACGTGAAAAAAGTCACTATTTTACCATATTTGAGGATTTAAACTTCAAATCATAGAGCGAGGTTTCGTATTATTTAGATCCAAGAAAAGACATAAGACAATGTTGTTTCCAATACAAATGATAAAAAACAATGTGTTTTCATTAGACTTAACTAAAATGTTCTTGATTTTCCGTTATTATTACCGATGGAAGATGTACACGAAAACCGCTCTATTCCAGCTGAAACGTCGATATATGCAATAAAAACAGAATTTCTCCCCTTTTCAATATCTTACTCAGTATCTTAACGAGAAACAAATAGTTGATAGAAAATGAAGTATTTAAGGTTAATTTCTAATCAATTATGTTTTTGCATCATTTTTATCGTATATATAATGAATTAATAACAATAAACTGAAAATTCACAAAAACGTGGAAAAACGGCCAAATATTGCCTAATTCGATGATATTTTGTTTAAATCACATAGAGGAAAAGGGGATGATAAACGTCAAAATATTGCTAAATTTGATGATTTTTCGTGCGAAACAAAATGCAAGAAAACTTGCTTAAAATGCAATATTATGCGAAATTCTGAGATTTGAAGGCCAAATCACATATCGTGATACTACATGAAATAGTATCGAAATATTGGTAAAAATTAATATATACACGTAATATCAAACTACATGAAAATGTTGAAAAAAGTCACTATTTAACCATATTTGAGGATTTTAACTTCAAATCATAGAGCGAGGTTTCGTATTATTTAGATCCAAAAAAAGACATATGACAATGTTGTTTCCAATACAAATGATAAAAATCAATGTGTTTTCGTTAGAATTAACAAAAAAAAAAACCTGATTTTCCGTTTATATTACCGATGGAAGATGTAAACGAAAACATCTGTATTCCGGCTGAAACGTCGATATATTCAATAAAAACAGAACTTCTCCCCTTTTCAATATCTTACTCAGTATTTTAACGAGAAACAAATAGTTGATTGAAAATGAAGTATTTAAGGTTATTATCTAATCAATTATGTGTTTGCATCATTTTTATCGTATATATAATGAATTAATACCCAGAAACTGAAAATTCACAAAAACATGGAAAAACGGCAAAATATTGCATAATTCGATGATATTTTGTTTAAATCACATAGAGGAAAAGGGGATGATAAACGCCAAAATATTGCTAAATTTGATGATTTCTCGTACAAAACAAAATGCAAGAAATTTGCTTAAAATGCAATATGTTGCGACATTCTGAGGTTTGAAGGCCAAATCACATATTGTGATAGTACACGAAATAGTATCGAAATATTGCTAAAAATGAATATATTTACGTAATATCAAACTACATGAAAAACGTGAAAAAAGTCACTATTTAACCATATTTGAGGATTTTAACTTCAAATCATAGAGCGAGGTTTCGTATTATTTAGATCCAAAAAAAGACATATGACAATGTTGTTTCCAATACAAATGATAAAAATCAATCTGTTTTCGTTAGAATTAACAAAAAAAACTGATTTTCCGTTTATATTACCGATGGAAGATGTACACGAAAACATCTGTATTCCGGCTGAAACGTCGATATATTCAATAAAAACAGAACTTCCCCCCTTTTCAATATCTTACTCAGTATTTTAACGAGAAACAAATAGTTGATTGAAAATGAAGTATTTAAGGTTATTATCTAATCAATTATGTGTTTGTATCATTTTTATCGTATATATAATGAATTAATACCCAGAAACTGAAAATTCACAAAAACGTGGAAAAACGGCAAAATATTGCCTAATTCGATGATATTTTGTTTAAATCACATAGAGAAAAAGGGGATGATGAACGTCAAAATATTGCTAAATACGATGATTTTTCGTACGAAACAAAATGCAAGAAAACTTGCTTGAAATGCAATATTATGCGACATTCTGAGATTTGAAGGCCAAATCACATATTGTGATTCTACATGAAATAGTATCGTAATATTGGTAAAAATTAATATATTTACGTAATATCAAACTACATGAAAAACGTGAAAAAAGTCACTATTTTACTATATTTGAGGATTTAAACTTCAAATCATAGAGCGAGGTTTCGTATTGTTTAGATGCAAGAAAAGACATAAGACAATGTTGTTTCCAATACAAATGATAAAAAACAATGTGTTTTCATTAGAATTAACTAAAATGTTCTTGTTTTTCCGTTTATATTACCGATGGAAGATGTACACGAAAACTGTTCTATTCCGGCTGAAACGTCGATATATGCAATAAAAACAGAACTTCTCCCCTTTTCAATATCTTACTCAGTATCTTAACGAGAAACAAATAGTTGATTGAAAATGAAGCATTTAAGGTTAATTTCTAATCAATTATGTGTTTGCATCATATTTATCGTATATATAATGAATTAATAACAATAAACTGAAAATTCACAAAAACGTGGAAAAACGGCCAAATATTGCCTAATTCGATGATATTTTGTTTAAATCACATAGAGGAAAAGGGGATGATGAACGTCAAAATATTGCTAAATACGATGATTTTTCGTACGAAACAAAATGCAAGAAAACTTGCTTGAAATGCAATATTATGCGACATTCTGAGATTTGAAGGCCAAATCACATATTGTGATTCTACATGAAATAGTATCGAAATATTGGTAAAAATGAATATATTTACGTAATATCAAACTACATGAAAAACGTGAAAAAAGTCACTATTTTACTATATTTGAGGATTTAAACTTCAAATCATAGAGCGAGGTTTCGTATTGTTTAGATGCAAGAAAAGACATAAGACAATGTTGTTTCCAATACAAATGATAAAAAACAATGTGTTTTCATTAGAATTAACTAAAATGTTCTTGATTTTCCGTTTATATTACCGATGGAAGATGTACAAGAAAACTGTTCTATTCCGGCTGAAACGTCGATATATGCAATAAAAACAGAACTTCTCCCATTTTCAATATCTTACTCAGTATCTTAACGAGAAACAAATAGTTGATTGAAAATGAAGCATTTAAGGTTAATTTCTAATCAATTATGTGTTTGCATCATTTTTATCGTATATATAATGAATTAATAACAATAAACTGAAAATTCACAAAAACGTGAAAAAACGGCAAAATATTGCCTAATTCGATGATATTTTGATTAAATCACATAAAGGAAAAGGGGATGATAAACGTCAAAATATTGCTTAATTTGATGATTTTTCGTATGAAACAAAATGCAAGAAAACTTGCTTAAATTGCAATATTATGCGAAATTCTGAGATTTGAAGGCCAAATCAAATATCGTGATACTAAATGAAAAAGTATCGAAATATTGGTAAAAATGAATATATTTACGTAATATCAAACTACATGAAAAACGTGAATAAAGTCACTATTTTACCATATTTGAAGATTTTAACTTCAAATCATAGAGCGAGGTTTCGTATTATTTAGATCCAAGAAAAGACATATGACAATGTTGTTTCCAATAAAAATGATAAAAACAAATGTGTTTTCATTAGAATTAACTAAAATGTTCCTGATTTTCCGTTTATATTACTGATGGAAGATGTACACGTAAAACCGCTCTAATCCGGCTGAAACGTCGATATATGCAATAACAACCGAACTTCTCCCCTTTTCAATATCCTACTCAGTATTTTAACGATAAACAAATGGTTGATTGAAAATGAAGTATTTAAGGTTAATTTCAAATAAATTATGTGTTTGCAAAATTTTTATCGTATATTTAATGAATTAATAACAATAAACTAAAAATTCACAAAAACGTGAAAAACGGAAAAATATTGCCTAATTCGATGATATTTTGTTTAAATCACATAAAGGAAAAGGAGATTGCTAAATTCGATGATTTTTCGTACGAAACAAAATGCAAGAAAACTTGCTTAAAATGCAATATTATGCGAAATTCTAAGATTTGAAGGCCAAATCACATATTGTGATAGTACATGAAATAGTATCGAAATATTGGTAAAAATGAATATATTTACGTAATATCAAACTACATGAAAAACGTGAAAAAAGTCACTATTTTACCATATTTGAGGATTTAATCTTCAAATCATAGAGCGAGGTTTCGTATTATTTAGATCCAAGAAAAGACATAAGACAATGTTGTTTCCAATACAAATGATAAAAAACAATGTATTTTCATTAGAATTAACTAAAATGTTATTGATTTTCGTTATTATTACCGATGGAAGATGTACACGAAAACCGCTCTATTCCGGCTGATACGTCGATATATGCAATAAAAACAGAACTTCTAACCTTTTCAATATCTTACTCAGTATCTTAACGAGAAACAAATAGTTGATAGAAAATGAAGTATTTAAGGTTAATTTCTAATCAATTATGTGTTTGCATCATTTTTATCGTATATATAATGAATTAATAACAATAAACTGAAAATTCACAAAAACGTGGAAAAACGGCCAAATATTGCCTAATTCGATGATATTTTGTTTAAATCACATAGAGGAAAAGGGGATGATGAACGTCAAAATATTGCTAAATTTGATGATTTTTCGTACGAAACAAAATGCAAGAAAACTTGCTTAAAATGCAATATTATGCGAAATTCTGAGATTTGAAGGCCAAATCACATATCGTGATACTACATGAAATAGTATCGAAATATTGGAAAAAATTAATATATATACGTAATATCAAACTACATGAAAAACGTGAAAAAAGTCACTATTTAACCATATTTGAGGATTTTAACTTCAAATCATAGAGCGAGGTTTCGTATTATTTAGATCCAAAAAAAGACATATGACAATGTTGTTTCCAATACAAATGATAAAAATCAATCTGTTTTCGTTAGAATTAACAAAAAAAACCTGATTTTCCGTTTATATTACCGATTGAAGATGTACACGAAAACATCTGTATTCCGGCTGAAACGTCGATATATTCAATAAAAACAGAACTTCCCCCCTTTTCAATATCTTACTCAGTATTTTAACGAGAAACAAATAGTTGATTGAAAATGAAGTATTTAAGGTTATTATCTAATCAATTATGTGTTTGCATCATTTTTTTCGTATATATAATGAATTAATACCCAGAAACTGAAAATTCACAAAAACGTGGAAAAACGGTAAAATATTGCCTAATTCGATGATATTTTGTTTAAATCACATAGAGAAAAAGGGGATGATAAACGTCAAAATATTGCTAAATACGATGATTTTTCGTACGAAACAAAATGCAAGAAAACTTGCTTGAAATGCAATATTATGCGACATTCTGAGATTTGAAGGCCAAATCACATATTGTGATTCTACATGAAATAGTATCGAAATATTGGTAAAAATGAATATATTTACGTAATATCAAACTACATGAAAAACGTGAAAAAGTCACTATTTTACTATATTTGAGGATTTAAACTTCAAATCATAGAGCGAGGTTTCGTATTGTTTAGATGCAAGAAAAGACATAAGACAATGTTGTTTCCAATACAAATGATAAAAAACAATGTGTTTTCATTAGAATTAACTAAAATGTTCTTGATTTTCCGTTTATATTACCGATGGAAGATGTACACGAAAACTGTTCTATTCCGGCTGAAACGTCGATATATGCAATAAAAACAGAACTTCTCCCCTTTTCAATATCTTACTCAGTATCTTAACGAGAAACAAATAGTTGATTGAAAATGAAGCATTTAAGGTTAATTTCTAATCAATTATGTGTTTGCATCATTTTTATCGTATATATAATGAATTAATAACAATAAACTGAAAATTCACAAAAACGTGAAAAAACGGCAAAATATTGCCTAATTCGATGATATTTTGATTAAATCACATAAAGGAAAAGGGGATGATAAACGTCAAAATATTGCTAAATTTGATGATTTTTCGTATGAAACAAAATGCAAGAAAACTTGCTTAAATTGCAATATTATGCGAAATTCTGAGATTTGAAGGCCAAATCAAATATCGTGATACTACATGAAATAGTATCGAAATATTGGTAAAAATGAATATATTTACGTAATATCAAACTACATGAAAAACGTGAATAAAGTCACTATTTTACCATATTTGAAGATTTTAACTTCAAATCATAGAGCGAGGTTTCGTATTATTTAGATCCAAGAAAAGACATATGACAATGTTGTTTCCAATAAAAATGATAAAAACAAATGTGTTTTCATTAGAATTAACTAAAATGTTCCTGATTTTCCGTTTATATTACTGATGGAAGATGTACACGTAAAACCGCTCTAATCCGGCTGAAACGTCGATATATGCAATAACAACCGAACTTCTCCCCTTTTCAATATCCTACTCAGTATTTTAACGATAAACAAATGGTTGATTGAAAATGAAGTATTTAAGGTTAATTTCAAATCAATTATGTGTTTGCAAAATTTTTATCGTATATTTAATGAATTAATAACAATAAACTGAAAATTCACAAAAACATGAAAAACGGAAAAATATTGCCTAATTGGATGATATTTTGTTTAAATCACATAAAGGAAAAGGAGATTGCTAAATTCGATGATTTTTCGTACGAAACAAAATGCAAGAAAACTTGCTTAAAATGCAATATTATGCGAAATTCTAAGATTTGAAGGCCAAATCATATATCGTGATACTACATGAAATAGTATCGAAATATTGCTAAAAATGAATATATTTACGTAATATCAAACTACATGAAAAACGTGAAAGAAGTCACTATATAACCATATTTGAGTATTTTAACTTCAAATCATAGAGCGAGGTTTCGTATTATTTAGATCCAAAAAAAGACATATGACAATGTTGTTTCCAATACAAATGATAAAAATCAATGTGTTTTCATTAGAATTAACAAAAAAAAAAACCTGATTTTCCGTTTATATTAGCGATGGAAGATGTACACGAAAACATCTCTATTCCGGCTGAAACGTCGATATATTCAATAAAAACAGAACTTCTCCCCTTTTCAATATCTTACTCAGTATTTTAACGAGAAACAAATAGTTGATTGAAAATGAAGTATTTAAGGTTATTATTTAATCAATTATATATTTGCATCATTTTTATCGTATATATTATGAATTAATACCCATAAACTGAAAATTCACAAAAACGTGGAAAAACGGCAAAATATTGCCTAATTCGATGATATTTTGTTTAAATCACATAGAGGAAAAGGGGATGATAAACGTCAAAATATTGCTAAATTCGATGATTTCTCGTACAAAACAAAATGCAAGAAATTTGCTTAAAATGCAATATGTTGCGACATTCTGAGATTTGAAGGCGAAATCACATATTGTGATAGTACATGAAATAGTATCGAAATATTGGTAAAAATGAATATATTTACGTAATATCAAACTACATGAAAAACGTGAAAAAAAGTCACTATTTTACCATATTTGAGGATTTAATCTTCAAATCATAGAGCGAGGTTTCGTATTATTTAGATCCAAGAAAAGACATAAGACAATGTTGTTTCCAATACAAATGATAAAAAACAATGTGTTTTCATTAGAATTAACTAAAATGTTATTGATTTTCCGTTATTATTACCGATGGAAGATGTACACGAAAACCGCTCTATTCCGGCTGATACGTCGATATTTGCAATAAAAACAGAACTTCTAACCTTTTCAATATCTTACTCTGTATCTTAACGAGAAACAAATAGTTGATAGAAAATGAAGTATTTAAAGTTAATTTCTAATCAATTATGTGTTTGCATCATTTTTATCGTATATATAATGAATTAATAACAATAAACTGAAAATTCACAAAAACGTGGAAAAACGGCCAAATATTGCCTAATTCGATGATATTTTGTTTAAATCACATAGAGGAAAAGGGGATGATGAACGTCAAAATATTGCTAAATTTGATGATTTTTCGTACGAAACAAAATGCAAGAAAACTTGCTTAAAATACAATATTATGCGAAATTCTGAGATTTGAAGGCCAAATCACATATCGTGATACTACATGAAATAGTATCGAAATATTGGAAAAAATTAATATATATACGTAATATCAAACTACATGAAAAACGTGAAAAAAGTCACTATTTAACCATATTTGAGGATTTTAACTTCAAATCATAGAGCGAGGTTTCGTATTATTTAGATCCAAAAAAAGACATATGACAATGTTGTTTCCAATACAAATGATAAAAATCAATCTGTTTTCGTTAGAATTAACAAAAAAAACCTGATTTTCCGTTTATATTACCGATGGAAGATGTACACGAAATATCCGGCTGAAACGTCGATATATTCAATAAAAACAGAACTTCCCCCCTTTTCAATATCTTACTCAGTATTTTAACGAGAAACAAATAGTTGATTGAAAATGAAGTATTTAAGGTTATTATCTAATCAATTATGTGTTTGCATCATTTTTATCGTATATATAATGAATTAATACCCAGAAACTGAAAATTCACAAAAACGTGGAAAAACGGTAAAATATTGCCTAATTCGATGATATTTTGTTTAAATCACATAGAGAAAAAGGGGATGATAAACGTCAAAATATTGCTAAATACGATGATTTTTCGTACGAAACAAAATGCAAGAAAACTTGCTTGAAATGCAATATTATGCGACATTCTGAGATTTGAAGGCCAAATCACATATTGTGATTCTACATGAAATAGTATCGAAATATTGGTAAAAATGAATATATTTACGTAATATCAAACTACATGAAAAACGTGAAAAAAGTCACTATTTTACTATATTTGAGGATTTAAACTTCAAATCATAGAGCGAGGTTTCGTATTGTTTAGATGCAAGAAAAGACATAAGACAATGTTGTTTCCAATACAAATGATAAAAAACAATGTGTTTTCATTAGAATTAACTAAAATGTTCTTGATTTTCCGTTTATATTACCGATGGAAGATGTACACGAAAACTGTTCTATTCCGGCTGAAACGTCGATATATGCAATAAAAACAGAACTTCTCCCCTTTTCAATATCTTACTCAGTATCTTAACGAGAAACAAATAGTTGATTGAAAATGAAGCATTTAAGGTTAATTTCTAATCAATTATGTGTTTGCATCATTTTTATCGTATATATAATGAATTAATAACAATAAACTGAAAACTCACAAAAACGTGAAAAAACGGCAAAATATTGCCTAATTCGATGATATTTTGATTAAATCACATAAAGGAAAAGGGGATGATAAACGTCAAAATATTGCTAAATTTGATGATTTTTCGTATGAAACAAAATGCAAGAAAACTTGCTTAAATTGCAATATTATGCGAAATTCTGAGATTTGAAGGCCAAATCAAATATCGTGATACTACATGAAATAGTATCGAAATATTGGTAAAAATGAATATATTTACGTAATATCAAACTACATGAAAAACGTGAATAAAGTCACTATTTTACCATATTTGAAGATTTTAACTTCAAATCATAGAGCAAGGTTTCGTATTATTTAGATCCAAGAAAAGACATATGACAATGTTGTTTCCAATAAAAATGATAAAAACAAATGTGTTTTCATTAGATTTAACTAAAATGTTCCTGATTTTCCGTTTATATTACTGATGGAAGATGTACACGTAAAACCGCTCTAATCCGGCTGAAACGTCGATATATGCAATAACAACCGAACTTCTCCCCTTTTCAATATCCTACTCAGTATTTTAACGATAAACAAATGGTTGATTGAAAATGAATTATTTAAGGTTAATTTCAAATCAATTATGTGTTTGCAAAATTTTTATCGTATATTTAATGAATTAATAACAATAAACTGAAAATTCACAAAAACGTGAAAAACGGAAAAATATTGCCTAATTCGATGATATTTTGTTTAAATCACATAAAGGAAAAGGAGATTGCTAAATTCGATGATTTTTCGTACGAAACAAAATGCAAGAAAACTTGCTTAAAATGCAATATTATGCGAAATTCTAAGATTTGAAGGCCAAATCATATATCGTGATACTACATGAAATAGTATCGAAATATTGCTAAAAATGAATATATTTACGTAATATCAAACTACATGAAAAACGTGAAAGAAGTCACTATATAACCATATTTGAGTATTTTAACTTCAAATCATAGAGCGAGGTTTCGTATTATTTAGATCCAAAAAAAGACATATGACAATGTTGTTTCCAATACAAATGATAAAAATCAATGTGTTTTCATTAGAATTAACAAAAAAAAAAAACCTGATTTTCCGTTTATATTAGCGATGGAAGATGTACACGAAAACATCTCTATTCCGGCTGAAACGTCGATATATTCAATAAAAACAGAACTTCTCCCCTTTTCAATATCTTACTCAGTATTTTAACGAGAAACAAATAGTTGATTGAAAATGAAGTATTTAAGGTTATTATTTAATCAATTATATATTTGCATCATTTTTATCGTATATATAATGAATTAATACCCATAAACTGAAAATTCACAAAAACGTGGAAAAACGGCAAAATATTGCCTAATTCGATGATATTTTGTTTAAATCACATAGAGGAAAAGGGGATGATAAACGTCAAAATATTGCTAAATTCGATGATTTCTCGTACAAAACAAAATGCAAGAAATTTGCTTAATATGCAATATGTTGCGACATTCTGAGATTTGAAGGCCAAATCACATATTGTGATAGTACATGAAATAGTATCGAAATATTGGTAAAAATGAATATATTTACGTAATATCAAACTACATGAAAAACGTGAAAAAAGTCAATATTTTACCAAATTTGAGGATTTAATCTTCAAATCATAGAGCGAGGTTTCGTATTATTTAGATCCAAAAGAAAAGACATAAGACAATATTGTTTGCAATACAAATGATAAAAAACAATGTGTTTTCATTAGAATTAACTAAAATGTTCTTGATTTTCCGTTATTATTACCGATGGAAGATGTACACGAAAACCGCTCTATTCCGGCTGATACGTCGATATATGCAATAAAAACAGAACTTCTCCCCTTTTCAATATCTTACTCAGTATCTTAACGAGAAACAAATAGTTGATAGAAAATGAAGTATTTAAGGTTAATTTCTAATCAATTATGTGTTTGCATCATTTTTATCGTATATATAATGAATTAATAACAATAAACTGAAAATTCACAAAAACGTGGAAAAACGGCCAAATATTGCCTAATTCGATGATATTTTGTTTAAATCACATAGAGGAAAAGGGGATGATGAACGTCAAAATATTGCTAAATACGATGATTTTTCGTACGAAACAAAATGCAAGAAAACTTGCTTGAAATGCAATATTATGCGACATTTTGAGATTTGAAGGCCAAATCACATATTGTGATTCTACATGAAATAGTATCGAAATATTGGTAAAAATGAATATATTTACGTAATATCAAACTACATGAAAAACGTGAAAAAAGTCACTATTTTACTATATTTGAGGATTTAAACTTCAAATCATAGAGCGAGGTTTCGTATTGTTTAGATGCAAGAAAAGACATAAGACAATGTTGTTTCCAATACAAATGATAAAAAACAATGTGTTTTCATTAGAATTAACTAAAATGTTCTTGATTTTCCGTTTATATTACCGATGGAAGATGTACACGAAAACTGTTCTATTCCGGCTGAAACGTCGATATATGCAATAAAAACAGAACTTCTCCCCTTTTCAATATCTTACTCAGTATCTTAACGAGAAACAAATAGTTGATTGAAAATGAAGCATTTAAGGTTAATTTCTAATCAATTATGTGTTTGCATCATTTTTATCGTATATATAATGAATTAATAACAATAAACTGAAAATTCACAAAAGCGTGAAAAAACGGCAAAATATTGCCTAATTCGATGATATTTTGATTAAATCACATAAAGGAAAAGGGGATGATAAACGTCAAAATATTGCTAAATTTGATGATTTTTCGTATGAAACAAAATGCAAGAAAACTTGCTTAAATTGCAATATTATGCGAAATTCTGAGATTTGAAGGCCAAATCAAATATCGTGATACTACATGAAATAGTATCGAAATATTGGTAAAAATGAATATATTTACGTAATATCAAACTACATGAAAAACGTGAATAAAGTCACTATTTTACCATATTTGAAGATTTTAACTTCAAATCATAGAGCAAGGTTTCGTATTATTTAGATCCAAGAAAAGACATATGACAATGTTGTTTCCAATAAAAATGATAAAAACAAATGTGTTTTCATTAGATTTAACTAAAATGTTCCTGATTTTCCGTTTATATTACTGATGGAAGATGTACACGTAAAACCGCTCTAATCCGGCTGAAACGTCGATATATGCAATAACAACCGAACTTCTCCCCTTTTCAATATCCTACTCAGTATTTTAACGATAAACAAATGGTTGATTGAAAATGAATTATTTAAGGTTAATTTCAAATCAATTATGTGTTTGCAAAATTTTTATCGTATATTTAATGAATTAATAACAATAAACTGAAAATTCACAAAAACGTGAAAAACGGAAAAATATTGCCTAATTCGATGATATTTTGTTTAAATCACATAAAGGAAAAGGAGATTGCTAAATTCGATGATTTTTCGTACGAAACAAAATGCAAGAAAACTTGCTTAAAATGCAATATTATGCGAAATTCTAAGATTTGAAGGCCAAATCATATATCGTGATACTACATGAAATAGTATCGAAATATTGCTAAAAATGAATATATTTACGTAATATCAAACTACATGAAAAACGTGAAAGAAGTCACTATATAACCATATTTGAGTATTTTAACTTCAAATCATAGAGCGAGGTTTCGTATTATTTAGATCCAAAAAAAGACATATGACAATGTTGTTTCCAATACAAATGATAAAAATCAATGTGTTTTCATTAGAATTAACAAAAAAAAAAACCTGATTTTCCGTTTATATTAGCGATGGAAGATGTACACGAAAACATCTCTATTCCGGCTGAAACGTCGATATATTCAATAAAAACAGAACTTCTCCCCTTTTCAATATCTTACTCAGTATTTTAACGAGAAACAAATAGTTGATTGAAAATGAAGTATTTAAGGTTATTATTTAATCAATTATATATTTGCATCATTTTTATCGTATATATTATGAATTAATACCCATAAACTGAAAATTCACAAAAACGTGGAAAAACGGCAAAATATTGCCTAATTCGATGATATTTTGTTTAAATCACATAGAGGAAAAGGGGATGATAAACGTCAAAATATTGCTAAATTCGATGATTTCTCGTACAAAACAAAATGCAAGAAATTTGCTTAAAATGCAATATGTTGCGACATTCTGAGATTTGAAGGCCAAATCACATATTGTGATAGTACATGAAATAGTATCGAAATATTGGTTAAAATGAATATATTTACGTAATATCAAACTACATGAAAAACGTGAAAAAAGTCAATATTTTACCAAATTTGAGGATTTAATCTTCAAATCATAGAGCGAGGTTTCGTATTATTTAGATCCAAAAAAAGACATATGACAATGTTGTTTCCAATACAAATGATAAAAATCAATGTGTTTTCATTAGAATTAACAAAAAAAAAAAACTGATTTTCCGTTTATATTAGCGATGGAAGATGTACACGAAAACATCTCTATTCCGGCTGAAACGTCGATATATTCAATAAAAACAGAACTTCTCCCCTTATCAATATCTTACTCAGTATTTTAACGAGAAAAAAATATTTGATTGAAAATGAAGTATTTAAGGTTATTATTTAATCAATTATATATTTGCATCATTTTTATCGTATATATAATGAATTAATACCCATAAACTGAAAATTCACAAAAACGTGGAAAAACGGCAAAATATTGCCTAATTCGATGATATTTTGTTTAAATCACATAGAGGAAAAGGGGATGATAAACGTCAAAATATTGCTAAATTCAGAGATTTCTCGTACAAAACAAAATGCAAGAAATTTGCTTAAAATGCAATATGTTGCGACATTCTGAGATTTGAAGGCGAAATCACATATTGTGATAGTACATGAAATAGTATCGAAATATTGGTAAAAATGAATATATTTACGTAATATCAAACTACATGAAAAACGTGAAAAAAAGTCACTATTTTACCATATTTGAGGATTTAATCTTCAAATCATAGAGCGAGGTTTCGTATTATTTAGATCCAAGAAAAGACATAAGACAATGTTGTTTCCAATACAAATGATAAAAAACAATGTGTTTTCATTAGAATTAACTAAAATGTTATTGATTTTCCGTTATTATTACCGATGGAAGATGTACACGAAAACCGCTCTATTCCGGCTGATACGTCGATATTTGCAATAAAAACAGAACTTCTAACCTTTTCAATATCTTACTCTGTATCTTAACGAGAAACAAATAGTTGATAGAAAATGAAGTATTTAAAGTTAATTTCTAATCAATTATGTGTTTGCATCATTTTTATCGTATATATAATGAATTAATAACAATAAACTGAAAATTCACAAAAACGTGGAAAAACGGCCAAATATTGCCTAATTCGATGATATTTTGTTTAAATCACATAGAGGAAAAGGGGATGATGAACGTCAAAATATTGCTAAATTTGATGATTTTTCGTACGAAACAAAATGCAAGAAAACTTGCTTAAAATACAATATTATGCGAAATTCTGAGATTTGAAGGCCAAATCACATATCGTGATACTACATGAAATAGTATCGAAATATTGGAAAAAATTAATATATATACGTAATATCAAACTACATGAAAAACGTGAAAAAAGTCACTATTTAACCATATTTGAGGATTTTAACTTCAAATCATAGAGCGAGGTTTCGTATTATTTAGATCCAAAAAAAGACATATGACAATGTTGTTTCCAATACAAATGATAAAAATCAATCTGTTTTCGTTAGAATTAACAAAAAAAACCTGATTTTCCGTTTATATTACCGATGGAAAATGTACACGAAATATCCGGCTGAAACGTCGATATATTCAATAAAAACAGAACTTCCCCCCTTTTCAATATCTTACTCAGTATTTTAACGAGAAACAAATAGTTGATTGAAAATGAAGTATTTAAGGTTATTATCTAATCAATTATGTGTTTGCATCATTTTTATCGTATATATAATGAATTAATACCCAGAAACTGAAAATTCACAAAAACGTGGAAAAACGGTAAAATATTGCCTAATTCGATGATATTTTGTTTAAATCACATAGAGAAAAAGGGGATGATAAACGTCAAAATATTGCTAAATACGATGATTTTTCGTACGAAACAAAATGCAAGAAAACTTGCTTGAAATGCAATATTATGCGACATTCTGAGATTTGAAGGCCAAATCACATATTGTGATTCTACATGAAATAGTATCGAAATATTGGTAAAAATGAATATATTTACGTAATATCAAACTACATGAAAAACGTGAAAAAAGTCACTATTTTACTATATTTGAGGATTTAAACTTCAAATCATAGAGCGAGGTTTCGTATTGTTTAGATGCAAGAAAAGACATAAGACAATGTTGTTTCCAATACAAATGATAAAAAACAATGTGTTTTCATTAGAATTAACTAAAATGTTCTTGATTTTCCGTTTATATTACCGATGGAAGATGTACACGAAAACTGTTCTATTCCGGCTGAAACGTCGATATATGCAATAAAAACAGAACTTCTCCCCTTTTCAATATCTTACTCAGTATCTTAACGAGAAACAAATAGTTGATTGAAAATGAAGCATTTAAGGTTAATTTCTAATCAATTATGTGTTTGCATCATTTTTATCGTATATATAATGAATTAATAACAATAAACTGAAAATTCACAAAAACGTGGAAAAACGGCCAAATATTGCCTAATTCGATGATATTTTGTTTAAATCACATAGAGGAAAAGGGGATGATGAACGTCAAAATATTGCTAAATTTGATGATTTTTCGTACGAAACAAAATGCAAGAAAACTTGCTTAAAATACAATATTATGCGAAATTCTGAGATTTGAAGGCCAAATCACATATCGTGATACTACATGAAATAGTATCGAAATATTGGAAAAAATTAATATATATACGTAATATCAAACTACATGAAAAACGTGAAAAAAGTCACTATTTAACCATATTTGAGGATTTTAACTTCAAATCATAGAGCGAGGTTTCGTATTATTTAGATCCAAAAAAAGACATATGACAATGTTGTTTCCAATACAAATGATAAAAATCAATGTGTTTTCATTAGAATTAACAAAAAAAAAAAACTGATTTTCCGTTTATATTAGCGATGGAAGATGTACACGAAAACATCTCTATTCCGGCTGAAACGTCGATATATTCAATAAAAACAGAACTTCTCCCCTTATCAATATCTTACTCAGTATTTTAACGAGAAAAAAATATTTGATTGAAAATGAAGTATTATGGTTATTATTTAATCAATTATATATTTGCATCATTTTTATCGTATATATAATGAATTAATACCCATAAACTGAAAATTCACAAAAACGTGGAAAAACGGCAAAATATTGCCTAATTCGATGATATTTTGTTTAAATCACATAGAGGAAAAGGGGATGATAAACGTCAAAATATTGCTAAATTCAGAGATTTCTCGTACAAAACAAAATGCAAGAAATTTGCTTAAAATGCAATATGTTGCGACATTCTGAGATTTGAAGGCGAAATCACATATTGTGATAGTACATGAAATAGTATCGAAATATTGGTAAAAATGAATATATTTACGTAATATCAAACTACATGAAAAACGTGAAAAAAAGTCACTATTTTACCATATTTGAGGATTTAATCTTCAAATCATAGAGCGAGGTTTCGTATTATTTAGATCCAAGAAAAGACATAAGACAATGTTGTTTCCAATACAAATGATAAAAAACAATGTGTTTTCATTAGAATTAACTAAAATGTTATTGATTTTCCGTTATTATTACCGATGGAAGATGTACACGAAAACCGCTCTATTCCGGCTGATACGTCGATATTTGCAATAAAAACAGAACTTCTAACCTTTTCAATATCTTACTCTGTATCTTAACGAGAAACAAATAGTTGATAGAAAATGAAGTATTTAAAGTTAATTTCTAATCAATTATGTGTTTGCATCATTTTTATCGTATATATAATGAATTAATAACAATAAACTGAAAATTCACAAAAACGTGGAAAAACGGCCAAATATTGCCTAATTCGATGATATTTTGTTTAAATCACATAGAGGAAAAGGGGATGATGAACGTCAAAATATTGCTAAATTTGATGATTTTTCGTACGAAACAAAATGCAAGAAAACTTGCTTAAAATACAATATTATGCGAAATTCTGAGATTTGAAGGCCAAATCACATATCGTGATACTACATGAAATAGTATCGAAATATTGGAAAAAATTAATATATATACGTAATATCAAACTACATGAAAAACGTGAAAAAAGTCACTATTTAACCATATTTGAGGATTTTAACTTCAAATCATAGAGCGAGGTTTCGTATTATTTAGATCCAAAAAAAGACATATGACAATGTTGTTTCCAATACAAATGATAAAAATCAATCTGTTTTCGTTAGAATTAACAAAAAAAACCTGATTTTCCGTTTATATTACCGATGGAAGATGTACACGAAATATCCGGCTGAAACGTCGATATATTCAATAAAAACAGAACTTCCCCCCTTTTCAATATCTTACTCAGTATTTTAACGAGAAACAAATAGTTGATTGAAAATGAAGTATTTAAGGTTATTATCTAATCAATTATGTGTTTGCATCATTTTTATCGTATATATAATGAATTAATACCCAGAAACTGAAAATTCACAAAAACGTGGAAAAACGGTAAAATATTGCCTAATTCGATGATATTTTGTTTAAATCACATAGAGAAAAAGGGGATGATAAACGTCAAAATATTGCTAAATACGATGATTTTTCGTACGAAACAAAATGCAAGAAAACTTGCTTGAAATGCAATATTATGCGACATTCTGAGATTTGAAGGCCAAATCACATATTGTGATTCTACATGAAATAGTATCGAAATATTGGTAAAAATGAATATATTTACGTAATATCAAACTACATGAAAAACGTGAAAAAAGTCACTATTTTACTATATTTGAGGATTTAAACTTCAAATCATAGAGCGAGGTTTCGTATTGTTTAGATGCAAGAAAAGACATAAGACAATGTTGTTTCCAATACAAATGATAAAAAACAATGTGTTTTCATTAGAATTAACTAAAATGTTCTTGATTTTCCGTTTATATTACCGATGGAAGATGTACACGAAAACTGTTCTATTCCGGCTGAAACGTCGATATATGCAATAAAAACAGAACTTCTCCCCTTTTCAATATCTTACTCAGTATCTTAACGAGAAACAAATAGTTGATTGAAAATGAAGCATTTAAGGTTAATTTCTAATCAATTATGTGTTTGCATCATTTTTATCGTATATATAATGAATTAATAACAATAAACTGAAAACTCACAAAAACGTGAAAAAACGGCAAAATATTGCCTAATTCGATGATATTTTGATTAAATCACATAAAGGAAAAGGGGATGATAAACGTCAAAATATTGCTAAATTTGATGATTTTTCGTATGAAACAAAATGCAAGAAAACTTGCTTAAATTGCAATATTATGCGAAATTCTGAGATTTGAAGGCCAAATCAAATATCGTGATACTACATGAAATAGTATCGAAATATTGGTAAAAATGAATATATTTACGTAATATCAAACTACATGAAAAACGTGAATAAAGTCACTATTTTACCATATTTGAAGATTTTAACTTCAAATCATAGAGCAAGGTTTCGTATTATTTAGATCCAAGAAAAGACATATGACAATGTTGTTTCCAATAAAAATGATAAAAACAAATGTGTTTTCATTAGATTTAACTAAAATGTTCCTGATTTTCCGTTTATATTACTGATGGAAGATGTACACGTAAAACCGCTCTAATCCGGCTGAAACGTCGATATATGCAATAACAACCGAACTTCTCCCCTTTTCAATATCCTACTCAGTATTTTAACGATAAACAAATGGTTGATTGAAAATGAATTATTTAAGGTTAATTTCAAATCAATTATGTGTTTGCAAAATTTTTATCGTATATTTAATGAATTAATAACAATAAACTGAAAATTCACAAAAACGTGAAAAACGGAAAAATATTGCCTAATTCGATGATATTTTGTTTAAATCACATAAAGGAAAAGGAGATTGCTAAATTCGATGATTTTTCGTACGAAACAAAATGCAAGAAAACTTGCTTAAAATGCAATATTATGCGAAATTCTAAGATTTGAAGGCCAAATCATATATCGTGATACTACATGAAATAGTATCGAAATATTGCTAAAAATGAATATATTTACGTAATATCAAACTACATGAAAAACGTGAAAGAAGTCACTATATAACCATATTTGAGTATTTTAACTTCAAATCATAGAGCGAGGTTTCGTATTATTTAGATCCAAAAAAAGACATATGACAATGTTGTTTCCAATACAAATGATAAAAATCAATGTGTTTTCATTAGAATTAACAAAAAAAAAAAACCTGATTTTCCGTTTATATTAGCGATGGAAGATGTACACGAAAACATCTCTATTCCGGCTGAAACGTCGATATATTCAATAAAAACAGAACTTCTCCCCTTTTCAATATCTTACTCAGTATTTTAACGAGAAACAAATAGTTGATTGAAAATGAAGTATTTAAGGTTATTATTTAATCAATTATATATTTGCATCATTTTTATCGTATATATAATGAATTAATACCCATAAACTGAAAATTCACAAAAACGTGGAAAAACGGCAAAATATTGCCTAATTCGATGATATTTTGTTTAAATCACATAGAGGAAAAGGGGATGATAAACGTCAAAATATTGCTAAATTCGATGATTTCTCGTACAAAACAAAATGCAAGAAATTTGCTTAATATGCAATATGTTGCGACATTCTGAGATTTGAAGGCCAAATCACATATTGTGATAGTACATGAAATAGTATCGAAATATTGGTAAAAATGAATATATTTACGTAATATCAAACTACATGAAAAACGTGAAAAAAGTCAATATTTTACCAAATTTGAGGATTTAATCTTCAAATCATAGAGCGAGGTTTCGTATTATTTAGATCCAAAAGAAAAGACATAAGACAATATTGTTTGCAATACAAATGATAAAAAACAATGTGTTTTCATTAGAATTAACTAAAATGTTCTTGATTTTCCGTTATTATTACCGATGGAAGATGTACACGAAAACCGCTCTATTCCGGCTGATACGTCGATATATGCAATAAAAACAGAACTTCTCCCCTTTTCAATATCTTACTCAGTATCTTAACGAGAAACAAATAGTTGATAGAAAATGAAGTATTTAAGGTTAATTTCTAATCAATTATGTGTTTGCATCATTTTTATCGTATATATAATGAATTAATAACAATAAACTGAAAATTCACAAAAACGTGGAAAAACGGCCAAATATTGCCTAATTCGATGATATTTTGTTTAAATCACATAGAGGAAAAGGGGATGATGAACGTCAAAATATTGCTAAATACGATGATTTTTCGTACGAAACAAAATGCAAGAAAACTTGCTTGAAATGCAATATTATGCGACATTTTGAGATTTGAAGGCCAAATCACATATTGTGATTCTACATGAAATAGTATCGAAATATTGGTAAAAATGAATATATTTACGTAATATCAAACTACATGAAAAACGTGAAAAAAGTCACTATTTTACTATATTTGAGGATTTAAACTTCAAATCATAGAGCGAGGTTTCGTATTGTTTAGATGCAAGAAAAGACATAAGACAATGTTGTTTCCAATACAAATGATAAAAAACAATGTGTTTTCATTAGAATTAACTAAAATGTTCTTGATTTTCCGTTTATATTACCGATGGAAGATGTACACGAAAACTGTTCTATTCCGGCTGAAACGTCGATATATGCAATAAAAACAGAACTTCTCCCCTTTTCAATATCTTACTCAGTATCTTAACGAGAAACAAATAGTTGATTGAAAATGAAGCATTTAAGGTTAATTTCTAATCAATTATGTGTTTGCATCATTTTTATCGTATATATAATGAATTAATAACAATAAACTGAAAATTCACAAAAGCGTGAAAAAACGGCAAAATATTGCCTAATTCGATGATATTTTGATTAAATCACATAAAGGAAAAGGGGATGATAAACGTCAAAATATTGCTAAATTTGATGATTTTTCGTATGAAACAAAATGCAAGAAAACTTGCTTAAATTGCAATATTATGCGAAATTCTGAGATTTGAAGGCCAAATCAAATATCGTGATACTACATGAAATAGTATCGAAATATTGGTAAAAATGAATATATTTACGTAATATCAAACTACATGAAAAACGTGAATAAAGTCACTATTTTACCATATTTGAAGATTTTAACTTCAAATCATAGAGCAAGGTTTCGTATTATTTAGATCCAAGAAAAGACATATGACAATGTTGTTTCCAATAAAAATGATAAAAACAAATGTGTTTTCATTAGATTTAACTAAAATGTTCCTGATTTTCCGTTTATATTACTGATGGAAGATGTACACGTAAAACCGCTCTAATCCGGCTGAAACGTCGATATATGCAATAACAACCGAACTTCTCCCCTTTTCAATATCCTACTCAGTATTTTAACGATAAACAAATGGTTGATTGAAAATGAATTATTTAAGGTTAATTTCAAATCAATTATGTGTTTGCAAAATTTTTATCGTATATTTAATGAATTAATAACAATAAACTGAAAATTCACAAAAACGTGAAAAACGGAAAAATATTGCCTAATTCGATGATATTTTGTTTAAATCACATAAAGGAAAAGGAGATTGCTAAATTCGATGATTTTTCGTACGAAACAAAATGCAAGAAAACTTGCTTAAAATGCAATATTATGCGAAATTCTAAGATTTGAAGGCCAAATCATATATCGTGATACTACATGAAATAGTATCGAAATATTGCTAAAAATGAATATATTTACGTAATATCAAACTACATGAAAAACGTGAAAGAAGTCACTATATAACCATATTTGAGTATTTTAACTTCAAATCATAGAGCGAGGTTTCGTATTATTTAGATCCAAAAAAAGACATATGACAATGTTGTTTCCAATACAAATGATAAAAATCAATGTGTTTTCATTAGAATTAACAAAAAAAAAAAAACTGATTTTCCGTTTATATTAGCGATGGAAGATGTACACGAAAACATCTCTATTCCGGCTGAAACGTCGATATATTCAATAAAAACAGAACTTCTCCCCTTTTCAATATCTTACTCAGTATTTTAACGAGAAACAAATAGTTGATTGAAAATGAAGTATTTAAGGTTATTATTTAATCAATTATATATTTGCATCATTTTTATCGTATATATAATGAATTAATACCCATAAACTGAAAATTCACAAAAACGTGGAAAAACGGCAAAATATTGCCTAATTCGATGATATTTTGTTTAAATCACATAGAGGAAAAGGGGATGATAAACGTCAAAATATTGCTAAATTCGATGATTTCTCGTACAAAACAAAATGCAAGAAATTTGCTTAATATGCAATATGTTGCGACATTCTGAGATTTGAAGGCCAAATCACATATTGTGATAGTACATGAAATAGTATCGAAATATTGGTAAAAATGAATATATATACGTAATATCAAACTACATGAAAAACGTGAAAAAAGTCAATATTTTACCAAATTTGAGGATTTAATCTTCAAATCATAGAGCGAGGTTTCGTATTATTTAGATCCAAAAGAAAAGACATAAGACAATATTGTTTGCAATACAAATGATAAAAAACAATGTGTTTTCATTAGAATTAACTAAAATGTTCTTGATTTTCCGTTATTATTACCGATGGAAGATGTACACGAAAACCGCTCTATTCCGGCTGATACGTCGATATATGCAATAAAAACAGAACTTCTCCCCTTTTCAATATCTTACTCAGTATCTTAACGAGAAACAAATAGTTGATAGAAAATGAAGTATTTAAGGTTAATTTCTAATCAATTATGTGTTTGCATCATTTTTATCGTATATATAATGAATTAATAACAATAAACTGAAAATTCACAAAAACGTGGAAAAACGGCCAAATATTGCCTAATTCGATGATATTTTGTTTAAATCACATAGTGGAAAAGGGGATGATGAACGTCAAAATATTGCTAAATACGATGATTTTTCGTACGAAACAAAATGCAAGAAAACTTGCTTGAAATGCAATATTATGCGACATTCTGAGATTTGAAGGCCAAATCACATATTGTGATTCTACATGAAATAGTATCGAAATATTGGTAAAAATGAATATATTTACGTAATATCAAACTACATGAAAAACGTGAAAAAAGTCACTATTTTACTATATTTGTGGATTTAAACTTCAAATCATAGAGCGAGGTTTCGTATTGTTTAGATGCAAGAAAAGACATAAGACAATGTTGTTTCCAATACAAATGATAAAAAACAATGTGTTTTCATTAGAATTAACTAAAATGTTCTTGATTTTCCGTTTATATTACCGATGGAAGATGTACACGAAAACTGTTCTATTCCGGCTGAAACGTCGATATATGCAATAAAAACAGAACTTCTCCCCTTTTCAATATCTTACTCAGTATCTTAACGAGAAACAAATAGTTGATTGAAAATGAAGCATTTAAGGTTAATTTCTAATCAATTATGTGTTTGCATCATTTTTATCGTATATATAATGAATTAATAACAATAAACTGAAAATTCACAAAAGCGTGAAAAAACGGCAAAATATTGCCTAATTCGATGATATTTTGATTAAATCACATAAAGGAAAAGGGGATGATAAACGTCAAAATATTGCTAAATTTGATGATTTTTCGTATGAAACAAAATGCAAGAAAACTTGCTTAAATTGCAATATTATGCGAAATTCTGAGATTTGAAGGCCAAATCAAATATCGTGATACTACATGAAATAGTATCGAAATATTGGTAAAAATGAATATATTTACGTAATATCAAACTACATGAAAAACGTGAATAAAGTCACTATTTTACCATATTTGAAGATTTTAACTTCAAATCATAGAGCGAGGTTTCGTATTATTTAGATCCAAGAAAAGACATATGACAATGTTGTTTCCAATAAAAATGATAAAAACAAATGTGTTTTCATTAGATTTAACTAAAATGTTCCTGATTTTCCGTTTATATTACTGATGGAAGATGTACACGTAAAACCGCTCTAATCCGGCTGAAACGTCGATATATGCAATAACAACCGAACTTCTCCCCTTTTCAATATCCTACTCAGTATTTTAACGATAAACAAATGGTTGATTGAAAATGAATTATTTAAGGTTAATTTCAAATCAATTATGTGTTTGCAAAATTTTTATCGTATATTTAATGAATTAATAACAATAAACTGAAAATTCACAAAAACGTGAAAAACGGAAAAATATTGCCTAATTCGATGATATTTTGTTTAAATCACATAAAGGAAAAGGAGATTGCTAAATTCGATGATTTTTCGTACGAAACAAAATGCAAGAAAACTTGCTTAAAATGCAATATTATGCGAAATTCTAAGATTTGAAGGCCAAATCATATATCGTGATACTACATGAAATAGTATCGAAATATTGCTAAAAATGAATATATTTACGTAATATCAAACTACATGAAAAACGTGAAAGAAGTCACTATATAACCATATTTGAGTATTTTAACTTCAAATCATAGAGCGAGGTTTCGTATTATTTAGATCCAAAAAAAGACATATGACAATGTTGTTTCCAATACAAATGATAAAAATCAATGTGTTTTCATTAGAATTAACAAAAAAAAAAAACCTGATTTTCCGTTTATATTAGCGATGGAAGATGTACACGAAAACATCTCTATTCCGGCTGAAACGTCGATATATTCAATAAAAACAGAACTTCTCCCCTTTTCAATATCTTACTCAGTATTTTAACGAGAAACAAATAGTTGATTGAAAATGAAGTATTTAAGGTTATTATTTAATCAATTATATATTTGCATCATTTTTATCGTATATATAATGAATTAATACCCATAAACTGAAAATTCACAAAAACGTGGAAAAACGGCAAAATATTGCCTAATTCGATGATATTTTGTTTAAATCACATAGAGGAAAAGGGGATGATAAACGTCAAAATATTGCTAAATTCGATGATTTCTCGTACAAAACAAAATGCAAGAAATTTGCTTAATATGCAATATGTTGCGACATTCTGAGATTTGAAGGCCAAATCACATATTGTGATAGTACATGAAATAGTATCGAAATATTGGTAAAAATGAATATATTTACGTAATATCAAACTACATGAAAAACGTGAAAAAAGTCAATATTTTACCAAATTTGAGGATTTAATCTTCAAATCATAGAGCGAGGTTTCGTATTATTTAGATCCAAAAGAAAAGACATAAGACAATATTGTTTGCAATACAAATGATAAAAAACAATGTGTTTTCATTAGAATTAACTAAAATGTTCTTGATTTTCCGTTATTATTACCGATGGAAGATGTACACGAAAACCGCTCTATTCCGGCTGATACGTCGATATATGCAATAAAAACAGAACTTCTCCCCTTTTCAATATCTTACTCAGTATCTTAACGAGAAACAAATAGTTGATAGAAAATGAAGTATTTAAGGTTAATTTCTAATCAATTATGTGTTTGCATCATTTTTATCGTATATATAATGAATTAATAACAATAAACTGAAAATTCACAAAAACGTGGAAAAACGGCCAAATATTGCCTAATTCGATGATATTTTGTTTAAATCACATAGAGGAAAAGGGGATGATGAACGTCAAAATATTGCTAAATACGATGATTTTTCGTACGAAACAAAATGCAAGAAAACTTGCTTGAAATGCAATATTATGCGACATTCTGAGATTTGAAGGCCAAATCACATATTGTGATTCTACATGAAATAGTATCGAAATATTGGTAAAAATGAATATATTTACGTAATATCAAACTACATGAAAAACGTGAAAAAAGTCACTATTTTACTATATTTGAGGATTTAAACTTCAAATCATAGAGCGAGGTTTCGTATTGTTTAGATGCAAGAAAAGACATAAGACAATGTTGTTTCCAATACAAATGATAAAAAACAATGTGTTTTCATTAGAATTAACTAAAATGTTCTTGATTTTCCGTTTATATTACCGATGGAAGATGTACACGAAAACTGTTCTATTCCGGCTTAAACGTCGATATATGCAATAAAAACAGAACTTCTCCCCTTTTCAATATCTTACTCAGTATCTTAACGAGAAACAAATAGTTGATTGAAAATGAAGCATTTAAGGTTAATTTCTTATCAATTATGTGTTTGCATCATTTTTATCGTATATATAATGAATTAATAACAATAAACTGAAAATTCACAAAAACGTGAAAAAACGGCAAAATATTGCCTAATTCGATGATATTTTGATTAAATCACATAAAGGAAAAGGGGATGATAAACGTCAAAATATTGCTAAATTTGATGATTTTTCGTATGAAACAAAATGCAAGAAAACTTGCTTAAATTGCAATATTATGCGAAATTCTGAGATTTGAAGGCCAAATCAAATATCGTGATACTACATGAAATAGTATCGAAATATTGGTAAAAATGAATATATTTACGTAATATCAAACTACATGAAAAACGTGAATAAAGTCACTATTTTACCATATTTGAAGATTTTAACTTCAAATCATAGAGCGAGGTTTCGTATTATTTAGATCCAAGAAAAGACATATGACAATGTTGTTTCCAATAAAAATGATAAAAACAAATGTGTTTTCATTAGAATTAACTAAAATGTTCCTGATTTTCCGTTTATATTACTGATGGAAGATGTACACGTAAAACCGCTCTAATCCGGCTGAAACGTCGATATATGCAATAACAACCGAACTTCTCCCCTTTTCAATATCCTACTCAGTATTTTAACGATAAACAAATGGTTGATTGAAAATGAATTATTTAAGGTTAATTTCAAATCAATTATGTGTTTGCAAAATTTTTATCGTATATTTAATGAATTAATAACAATAAACTGAAAATTCACAAAAACGTGAAAAACGGAAAAATATTGCCTAATTCGATGATATTTTGTTTAAATCACATAAAGGAAAAGGAGATTGCTAAATTCGATGATTTTTCGTACGAAACAAAATGCAAGAAAACTTGCTTAAAATGCAATATTATGCGAAATTCTAAGATTTGAAGGCCAAATCATATATCGTGATACTACATGAAATAGTATCGAAATATTGCTAAAAATGAATATATTTACGTAATATCAAACTACATGAAAAACGTGAAAGAAGTCACTATATAACCATATTTGAGTATTTTAACTTCAAATCATAGAGCGAGGTTTCGTATTATTTAGATCCAAAAAAAGACATATGACAATGTTGTTTCCAATACAAATGATAAAAATCAATGTGTTTTCATTAGAATTAAAAAAAAAAAAAACCTGATTTTCCGTTTATATTAGCGATGGAAGATGTACACGAAAACATCTCTATTCCGGCTGAAACGTCGATATATTCAATAAAAACAGAACTTCTCCCCTTTTCAATATCTTACTCAGTATTTTAACGAGAAACAAATAGTTGATTGAAAATGAAGTATTTAAGGTTATTATTTAATCAATTATATATTTGCATCATTTTTATCGTATATATAATGAATTAATACCCATAAACTGAAAATTCACAAAAACGTGGAAAAACGGCAAAATATTGCCTAATTCGATGATATTTTGTTTAAATCACATAGAGGAAAAGGGGATGATAAACGTCAAAATATTGCTAAATTCGATGATTTCTCGTACAAAACAAAATGCAAGAAATTTGCTTAAAATGCAATATGTTGCGACATTCTGAGATTTGAAGGCCAAATCACATATTGTGATACTACATGAAATAGTATCGAAATATTGGTAAAAATGAATATATTTACGTAATATCAAACTACATGAAAAACGTGAAAAAAGTCAATATTTTACCAAATTTGAGGATTTAATCTTCAAATCATAGAGCGAGGTTTCGTATTATTTAGATCCAAGAAAAGACATAAGACAATATTGTTTGCAATACAAATGATAAAAAACAATGTGTTTTCATTAGAATTAACTAAAATGTTCTTGATTTTCCGTTATTATTACCGATGGAAGATGTACACGAAAACCGCTCTATTCCTGCTGATACGTCGATATATGCAATAAAAACAGAACTTCTCCCCTTTTCAATATCTTACTCAGTATCTTAACGAGAAACAAATAGTTGATAGAAAATGAAGTATTTAAGGTTAATTTCTAATCAATTATGTGTTTGCATCATTTTTTTCGTATATATAATGAATTAATAACAATAAACTGAAAATTCACAAAAACGTGGAAAAACGGCCAAATATTGCCTAATTCGATGATATTTTGATTAAATCACATAGAGGAAAAGGGGATGATGAACGTCAAAATATTGCTAAATACGATGATTTTTCGTACGAAACAAAATGCAAGAAAACTTGCTTGAAATGCAATATTATGCGACATTCTGAGATTTGAAGGCCAAATCACATATTGTGATTCTACATGAAATAGTATCGAAATATTGGTAAAAATGAATATATTTACGTAATATCAAACTACATGAAAAACGTGAAAAAAGTCACTATTTTACTATATTTGAGGATTTAAACTTCAAATCATAGAGCGAGGTTTCGTATTGTTTAGATGCAAGAAAAGACATAAGACAATGTTGTTTCCAATACAAATGATAAAAAACAATGTGTTTTCATTAGAATTAACTAAAATGTTCTTGATTTTCCGTTTATATTACCGATGGAAGATGTACACGAAAACTGTTCTATTCCGGCTGAAACGTCGATATATGCAATAAAAACAGAACTTCTCCCCTTTTCAATATCTTACTCAGTATCTTAACGAGAAACAAATAGTTGATTGAAAATGAAGCATTTAAGGTTAATTTCTAATCAATTATGTGTTTGCATCATTTTTATCGTATATATAATGAATTAATAACAATAAACTGAAAATTCACAAAAACGTGAAAAAACGGCAAAATATTGCCTAATTCGATGATATTTTGATTAAATCACATAAAGGAAAAGGGGATGATAAACGTCAAAATATTGCTAAATTTGATGATTTTTCGTATGAAACAAAATGCAAGAAAACTTGCTTAAATTGCAATATTATGCGAAATTCTGAGATTTGAAGGCCAAATCAAATATCGTGATACTACATGAAAAAGTATCGAAATATTGGTAAAAATGAATATATTTACGTAATATCAAACTACATGAAAAACGTGAATAAAATCACTATTTTACCATATTTGAAGATTTTAACTTCAAATCATAGAGCGAGGTTTCGTATTATTTAGATCCAAGAAAAGACATATGACAATGTTGTTTCCAATAAAAATGATAAAAACAAATGTGTTTTCATTAGAATTAACTAAAATGTTCCTGATTTTCCGTTTATATTACTGATGGAAGATATACACGTAAAACCGCTCTAATCCGGCTGAAACGTCGATATATGCAATAACAACCGAACTTCTCCCCTTTTCAATATCCTACTCAGTATTTTAACGATAAACAAATGGTTGATTGAAAATGAATTATTTAAGGTTAATTTCAAATCAATTATGTGTTTGCAAAATTTTTATCGTATATTTAATGAATTAATAACAATAAACTGAAAATTCACAAAAACGTGAAAAACGGAAAAATATTGCCTAATTCGATGATATTTTGTTTAAATCACATAAAGGAAAAGGAGATTGCTAAATTCGATGATTTTTCGTACGAAACAAAATGCAAGAAAACTTGCTTAAAATGCAATATTATGCGAAATTCTAAGATTTGAAGGCCAAATCACATATCGTGATACTACATGAAATAGTATCGAAATATTGCTAAAAATGAATATATTTACGTAATATCAAACTACATGAAAAACGTGAAAAAAGTCACTATATAACCATATTTGAGTATTTTAACTTCAAATCATAGAGCGAGGTTTCGTATTATTTAGATCCAAAAAAAGACATATGACAATGTTGTTTCCAATACAAATGAAAAAAATCAATGTGTTTTCATTAGAATTAACAAAAAAAAAAAACCTGATTTTCCGTTTATATTAGCGATGGAAGATGAACACGAAAACATCTCTATTCCGGCTGAAACGTCGATATATTCAATAAAAACAGAACTTCTCCCCTTTTCAATATCTTACTCAGTATTTTAACGAGAAACAAATAGTTGATTGAAAATGAAGTATTTAAGGTTATTATTTAATCAATTATATATTTGCATCATTTTTATCGTATATATAATGAATTAATACCCATAAACTGAAAATTCACAAAAACGTGGAAAAACGGCAAAATATTGCCTAATTCGATGATATTTTGTTTAAATCACATAGAGGAAAAGGGGATGATAAACGTCAAAATATTGCTAAATTCGATGATTTCTCGTACAAAACAAAATGCAAGAAATTTGCTTAAAATGCAATATGTTGCGACATTCTGAGATTTGAAGGCCAAATCACATATTGTGATACTACATGAAATAGTATCGAAATATTGGTAAAAATGAATATATTTACGTAATATCAAACTACATGAAAAACGTGAAAAAAGTCAATATTTTACCAAATTTGAGGATTTAATCTTCAAATCATAGAGCGAGGTTTCGTATTATTTAGATCCAAGAAAAGACATAAGACAATATTGTTTGCAATACAAATGATAAAAAACAATGTGTTTTCATTAGAATTAACTAAAATGTTCTTGATTTTCCGTTATTATTACCGATGGAAGATGTACACGAAAACCGCTCTATTCCTGCTGATACGTCGATATATGCAATAAAAACAGAACTTCTCCCCTTTTCAATATCTTACTCAGTATCTTAACGAGAAACAAATAGTTGATAGAAAATGAAGTATTTAAGGTTAATTTCTAATCAATTATGTGTTTGCATCATTTTTTTCGTATATATAATGAATTAATAACAATAAACTGAAAATTCACAAAAACGTGGAAAAACGGCCAAATATATCCTAATTCGATGATATTTTGATTAAATCACATAGAGGAAAAGGGGATGATGAACGTCAAAATATTGCTAAATACGATGATTTTTCGTACGAAACAAAATGCAAGAAAACTTGCTTGAAATGCAATATTATGCGACATTCTGAGATTTGAAGGCCAAATCACATATTGTGATTCTACATGAAATAGTATCGAAATATTGGTAAAAATGAATATATTTACGTAATATCAAACTACATGAAAAACGTGAAAAAGTCACTATTTTACTATATTTGAGGATTTAAACTTCAAATCATAGAGCGAGGTTTCGTATTGTTTAGATGCAAGAAAAGACATAAGACAATGTTGTTTCCAATACAAATGATAAAAAACAATGTGTTTTCATTAGAATTAACTAAAATGTTCTTGATTTTCCGTTTATATTACCGATGGAAGATGTACACGAAAACTGTTCTATTCCGGCTGAAACGTCGATATATGCAATAAAAACAGAACTTCTCCCCTTTTCAATATCTTACTCAGTATCTTAACGAGAAACAAATAGTTGATTGAAAATGAAGCATTTAAGGTTAATTTCTAATCAATTATGTGTTTGCATCATTTTTATCGTATATATAATGAATTAATAACAATAAACTGAAAATTCACAAAAACGTGAAAAAACGGCAAAATATTGCCTAATTCGATGATATTTTGATTAAATCACATAAAGGAAAAGGGGATGATAAACGTCAAAATATTGCTAAATTTGATGATTTTTCGTATGAAACAAAATGCAAGAAAACTTGCTTAAATTGCAATATTATGCGAAATTCTGAGATTTGAAGGCCAAATCAAATATCGTGATACTACATGAAAAAGTATCGAAATATTGGTAAAAATGAATATATTTACGTAATATCAAACTACATGAAAAACGTGAATAAAATCACTATTTTACCATATTTGAAGATTTTAACTTCAAATCATAGAGCGAGGTTTCGTATTATTTAGATCCAAGAAAAGACATATGACAATGTTGTTTCCAATAAAAATGATAAAAACAAATGTGTTTTCATTAGAATTAACTAAAATGTTCCTGATTTTCCGTTTATATTACTGATGGAAGATATACACGTAAAACCGCTCTAATCCGGCTGAAACGTCGATATATGCAATAACAACCGAACTTCTCCCCTTTTCAATATCCTACTCAGTATTTTAACGATAAACAAATGGTTGATTGAAAATGAATTATTTAAGGTTAATTTCAAATCAATTATGTGTTTGCAAAATTTTTATCGTATATTTAATGAATTAATAACAATAAACTGAAAATTCACAAAAACGTGAAAAACGGAAAAATATTGCCTAATTCGATGATATTTTGTTTAAATCACATAAAGGAAAAGGAGATTGCTAAATTCGATGATTTTTCGTACGAAACAAAATGCAAGAAAACTTGCTTAAAATGCAATATTATGCGAAATTCTAAGATTTGAAGGCCAAATCACATATCGTGATACTACATGAAATAGTATCGAAATATTGCTAAAAATGAATATATTTACGTAATATCAAACTACATGAAAAACGTGAAAAAAGTCACTATATAACCATATTTGAGTATTTTAACTTCAAATCATAGAGCGAGGTTTCGTATTATTTAGATCCAAAAAAAGACATATGACAATGTTGTTTCCAATACAAATGAAAAAAATCAATGTGTTTTCATTAGAATTAACAAAAAAAAAAAACCTGATTTTCCGTTTATATTAGCGATGGAAGATGAACACGAAAACATCTCTATTCCGGCTGAAACGTCGATATATTCAATAAAAACAGAACTTCTCCCCTTTTCAATATCTTACTCAGTATTTTAACGAGAAACAAATAGTTGATTGAAAATGAAGTATTTAAGGTTATTATTTAATCAATTATATATTTGCATCATTTTTATCGTATATATAATGAATTAATACCCATAAACTGAAAATTCACAAAACGTGGAAAAACGGCAAAATATTGCCTAATTCGATGATATTTTGTTTAAATCACATAGAGGAAAAGGGGATGATAAACGTCAAAATTTTGCTAAATTCGATGATTTCTCGTACAAAACAAAATGCAAGAAATTTGCTTAAAATGCAATATGTTGCGACATTCTGAGATTTGAAGGCCAAATCACATATTGTGATAGTACATGAAATAGTATCGAAATATTGGTAAAAATGAATATATTTACGTAATATCAAACTACATGAAAAACGTGAAAAAGTCACTATTTTACTATATTTGAGGATTTAAACTTCAAATCATAGAGCGAGGTTTCGTATTGTTTAGATGCAAGAAAAGACATAAGACATATTACGTAAATAAATGTTGTTTCCAATACAAATGATAAAAAACAATGTGTTTTCATTAGAATTAAATAAATGTTCTTGATTTTCCGTTTATATTACCGATGGAAGATGTACACGAAAACTGTTCTATTCCGGCTGAAACGTCGATATATGCAATAAAAACAGAACTTCTCCCCTTTTCAATATCTTACTCAGTATCTTAACGAGAAACAAATAGTTGATTGAAAATGAAGCATTTAAGGTTAATTTCTAATCAATTATGTGTTTGCATCATTTTTATCGTATATATAATGAATTAATAACAATAAACTGAAAATTCACAAAAACGTGAAAAAACGGCAAAATATTGCCTAATTCGATGATATTTTGATTAAATCACATAAAGGAAAAGGGGATGATAAACGTCAAAATATTGCTAAATTTGATGATTTTTCGTATGAAACAAAATGCAAGAAAACTTGCTTAAATTGCAATATTATGCGAAATTATGAGATTTGAAGGCCAAATCAAATATCGTGATACTGCATGAAAAAGTATCGAAATATTGGTAAAAATGTATATATTTACGTAATATCAAACTACATGAAAAACGTGAATAAAGTCACTATTTTACCATATTTGAAGATTTTAACTTCAAATCATAGAGCGAGGTTTCGTATTATTTAGATCCAAGAAAAGACATATGACAATGTTGTTTCCAATAAAAATGATAAAAACAAATGTGTTTTCACATTCAATTTAATCAATTATAATTTATTTAATCATTTAATCAATTATATTTAATTATTTAATCAATTATATATATGCATCATTTTTATCGTATATATAATGAATTAATATCCATAAACTGAAAATTCACAAAAACGTGGAAAAACGGCAAAATATTGCCTAATTCGATGATATTTTGTTTAAATCACATAGAGGAAAAGGGGATGATAAACGTCAAAATATTGCTAAATTCGATGATTTCTCGTACAAAACAAAATGCAAGAAATTTGCTTAAAATGCAATATGTTGCGACATTCTGAGATTTGAAGGCCAAATCACATATTGTGATAGTACATGAAATAGTATCGAAATATTGGTAAAAATGAATATATTTACGTAATATCAAACTACATGAAAAACGTGAAAAAGTCAATATTTTACCAAATTTGAGGATTTAATCTTCAAATCATAGAGCGAGGTTTTGTATTATTTAGATCCAAGAAAAGACATAAGACAATGTTGTTTCCAATACAAATGATAAAAAACAATGTGTTTTCATTAGAATTAACTAAAATGTTCTTGATTTTCCGTTATTATTACCGATGGAAGATGTACACGAAAACCGCTCTATTCCGGCTGATACGTCGATATATGCAATAAAAACAGAACTTCTAACCTTTTCAATATCTTACTCAGTATCTTAACGAGAAACAAATAGTTGATAGAAAATGAAGTATTTAAGGTAAATTTCTAATCAATTATGTGTTTGCATCATTTTTATCGTATATATAATGAATTAATAACAATAAACTGAAAATTCACAAAAACGTGGAAAAACGGCCAAATATTGTCTAATTCGATGATATTTTGTTTAAATCACATAGAGGAAAAGGGGATGATGAACGTCAAAATATTGCTAAATATGATGATTTTTCGTACGAAACAAAATGCAAGAAAACTTGCTTAAAATGCAATATTATGCGAAATTCTGAGATTTGAAGGCCAAATCACATATCGTGATACTACATGAAATAGTATCGAAATATTGGTAAAAATTAATATATATACGTAATATCAAACTACATGAAAAACGTGAAAAAAGTCACTATTTAACCATATTTGAGGATTTTAACTTCAAATCATAGAGCGAGGTTTCGTATTATTTAGATCCAAAACAAGACATATGACAATGTTGTTTCCAATACAAATGATAAAAATCAATCTGTTTTCGTTAGAATTAACAAAAAAAAACTGATTTTCCGTTTATATTACCGATGGAAGATGTACAAGAAAACATCTGTATTCCGGCTGAAACGTCGATATATTCAATAAAAACAGAACTTCTTCCCTTTTCATTATCTTACTCAGTATTTTAACGAGAAACAAATAGTTGATTGAAAATGAAGCATTTAAGGTTAATTTCTAATCAATTATGTGTTTGCAAAATTTTTATCGTATATATAATGAATTAATACCCAGAAACTAAAAATTCACAAAAACGTGGAAAACGGCAAAATATTGCCTAATTCGATGATATTTTGTTTAAATCACATAGAGAAAAAGGGGATGATAAACGTCAAAATATTGCTAAATACGATGATTTTTCGTACGAAACAAAATGCAAGAAAACTTGCTTGAAATGCAATATTATGCGACATTCTGAGATTTAAAGGCCAAATCACATATTGTGATTCTACATGAAATAGTATCGAAATATTGGTAAAAATGAATATATTTACGTAATATCAAACTACATGAAAAACGTGAAAAAAGTCACTATTTTACTATATTTGAGGATTTAAACTTCAAATCATAGAGCGAGGTTTCGTATTGTTTAGATGCAAGAAAAGACATAAGACAATGTTGTTTCCAATACAAATGATAAAAAACAATGTGTTTTCATTAGAATTAACTAAAATGTTCTTGATTTTCCGTTTATATTACCGATGGAAGATGTACACGAAAACTGTTCTATTCCGGCTGAAACGTCGATATATGCAATAAAAACAGAACTTCTCCCCTTTTCAATATCTTACTCAGTATCTTAACGAGAAACAAATAGTTGATTGAAAATGAAGCATTTAAGGTTAATTTCTAATCAATTATGTGTTTGCATCATTTTTATCGTATATATAATGAATTAATAACAATAATCTGAAAATTCCCAAAAACGTGAAAAAACGGCAAAATATTGCCTAATTCGATGATATTTTGATTAAATCACATAAAGGAAAAGGGGATGATAAACGTCAAAATATTGCTAAATTTGATGATTTTTCGTATGAAACAAAATACAAGAAAACTTGCTTAAATTGCAATATTATGCGAAATTCTGAGATTTGAAGGCCAAATCAAATATCGTGATACTACATGAAAAAGTTTCGAAATATTGGTAAAAATGAATATATTTACGTAATATCAAACTACATGAAAAACGTGAATAAAGTCACTATTTTACCATATTTGAAGATTTTAACTTCAAATCATAGAGCGAGGTTTCGTATTATTTAGATCCAAGAAAAGACATATGACAATGTTGTTTCCAATAAAAATGATAAAAACAAATGTGTTTTCATTAGAATTAACTAAAATGTTCCTGATTTTCCGTTTATTTTACTGATGGAAGATGTACACGTAAAACCGCTCTAATCCGGCTGAAACGTCGATATATGCAATAACAACCGAACTTCTCCCCTTTTCAATATCCTACTCAGTATTTTAACGATAAACAAATGGTTGATTGAAAATGAAGTATTTAAGGTTAATTTCAAATCAATTATGTGTTTGCAAAATTTTTATCGTATATTTAATGAATTAATAACAATAAACTGAAAATTCACAAAAACGTGAAAAACGGAAAAATATTGCCTAATTCGATGATATTTTGTTTAAATCACATAAAGGAAAAGGAGATTGCTAAATTCGATGATTTTTCGTACGAAACAAAATGCAAGAAAACTTGCTTAAAATGCAATATTATGCGAAATTCTAAGATTTGAAGGCCAAATCACATATCGTGATACTACATGAAATAGTATCGAAATATTGCTAAAAATGAATATATTTACGTAATATCAAACTACATGAAAAACGTGAAAAAAGTCACTATATAACCATATTTGAGTATTTTAACTTCAAATCATAGAGCGAGGTTTCGTATTATTTAGATCCAAAAAAAGACATATGACAATGTTGTTTCCAATACAAATGATAAAAATCAATCTGTTTTCGTTAGAATTAACAAAAAAAACCTGATTTTCCGTTTATATTACCGATGGAAGATGTACACGAAAACATCTGTATTCCGGCTGAAACGTCGATATATTCAATAAAAACAGAACTTCTCCCCTTTTCAATATCTTACTCAGTATTTTAACGAGAAACAAAAAGTTGATTGAAAATGAAGTATTTAAGGTTATTATCTAATCAATTATGTGTTTGCATCATTTTTATCGTATATATATAATGAATTAATACCCAGAAACTGAAAATTCACAAAAACGTGGAAAACGGCAAAATATTGCCTAATTCGATGATATTTTGTTTAAATCACATAGAGAAAAAGGGGATGATAAACGTCAAAATATTGCTAAATACGATGATTTTTCGTACGAAACAAAATGCAAGAAAACTTGCTTGAAATGCAATATTATGCGACATTCTGAGATTTGAAGGCCAAATCACATATTGTGATTCTACATGAAATAGTATCGAAATATTGGTAAAAATGAATATATTTACGTAATATCAAACTACATGAAAAACGTGAAAAAGTCACTATTTTACCATATTTGAGGATTTAATCTTCAAATCATAGAGCGAGGTTTTGTATTATTTAGATCCAAGAAAAGACATAAGACAATGTTGTTTCCAATACAAATGATAAAAAAACAATGTGTTTTCATTAGAATTAACTAAAATGTTCTTGATTTTCCGTTATTATTACCGATGGAAGATGTACACGAAAACCGCTCTATTCCGGCTGAAACGTCGATATATGCAATAAAAACAGAACTTCTCCCCTTTTCAATATCTTACTCAGTATCTTAACGAGAAACAAATAGTTGATAGAAAATGAAGTATTTAAGGTTAATTTCTAATCAATTATGTGTTTGCATCATTTTTATCGTATATATAATGAATTAATAACAATAAACTGAAAATTCACAAAAACGTGAAAAAGTAAAAATATTGCCTAATTCGATGATATTTTGTTTAAATCACATAAAGGAAAAGGAGATGATAAACGTAAAAATATTGCTAAATTCGATGATTTTTCGTACGAAACAAAATGCAAGAAAACTTGCTTAAAATGCAATATTATGCGAAATTCTAAGATTTGAAGGCCAAATCACATATCGTGATACTACATGAAATAGTATCGAAATATTGGTAAAAATGAATATATTTACGTAATATCAAACTACATGAAAAACGTGAATAAAGTCACTATTTTACCATATTTGAAGATTTTAACTTCAAATCATAGAGCGAGGTTTCGTATTATTTAGATCCAAGAAAAGACATATGACAATGTTGTTTCCAATACAAATGATAAAAACAAATGTGTTTTCATTAGAATTAAGTAAAATGTTCCTGATTTTCCGTTTATATTACTGATGGAAGATGTACACGTAAAACCGCTCTAATCCGGCTGAAACGTCGATATATGCAATAACAACCGAACTTCTCCCCTTTTCAATATCTTACTCAGTATTTTAACGAGAAACAAATGGTTGATTGAAAATGAAGTATTTAAGGTTAATTTCAAATCAATTATGTGTTTGCAAAATTTTTATCGTATATTTAATGAATTAATAACAATAAACTGAAAATTCACAAAAACGTGAAAAACGGCAAAATATTGCATAATTCGATGATATTTTGTTTAAATCACATAAAGAAAAAGGAGATTGCTAAATTCGATGATTTTTCGTACGAAACAAAATGCAAGAAAACTTGCTTAAAATGCAATATTATGCGAAATTCTAAGATTTGAAGGCCAAATCACATATCGTGATACTACATGAAATAGTATCGAAATATTGCTAAAAATGAATACATTTACGTAATATCAAACTACATGAAAAACGTGAAAAAAGTCACTATATAACCATATTTGAGTATTTTAACTTCAAATCATAGAGCGAGGTTTCGTATTATTTAGATCCAAAAAAAGACATATGACAATGTTGTTTCCAATACAAATGATAAAATTCAATCTGTTTTCGTTAGAATTAACAAAAAAAAACTGATTTTCCGTTTATATTACCGATGGAAGATGTACACGAAAACATCTGTATTCCGGCTGAAACGTCGATATATTCAATAAAAACAGAACATCTCCCCTTTTCAATATCTTACTCAGTATTTTAACGAGAAACAAATAGTTGATTGAAAATGAAGTATTTAAGGTTATTATCTAATCAATTATGTGTTTGCATCATTTTTATCGTATATATAATGAATTAATACCCAGAAACTGAAAATTCACAAAAACGTGGAAAACGGCAAAATATTGCCTAATTCGATGATATTTTGTTTAAATCACATAGAGAAAAAGGGGATGATAAACGTCAAAATATTGCTAAATACGATGATTTTTCGTACGAAACAAAATGCAAGAAAACTTGCTTGAAATGCAATATTATGCGACATTCTGAGATTTGAAGGCCAAATCACATATTGTGATTCTACATGAAATAGTATCGAAATATTGGTAAAAATGAATATATTTACGTAATATCAAACTACATGAAAAACGTGAAAAAGTCACTATTTTACCACATTTGAGGATTTAATCTTCAAATCATAGAGCGAGGTTTTGTATTATTTAGATCCAAGAAAAGACATAAGACAATGTTGTTTCCAATACAAATGATAAAAAAACAATGTGTTTTCATTAGAATTAACTAAAATGTTCTTGATTTTCCGTTATTATTACCGATGGAAGATGTACACGAAAACCGCTCTATTCCGGCTGAAACGTCGATATATGCAATAAAAACAGAACTTCTCCCCTTTTCAATATCTTACTCAGTATCTTAACGAGAAACAAATAGTTGATAGAAAATGAAGTATTTAAGGTTAATTTCTAATCAATTATGTGTTTGCATCATTTTTATCGTATATTTAATGAATTAATAACAATAAACTGAAAATTCACAAAAACGTGAAAAAGGAAAAATATTGCCTAATTCGATGATATTTTGTTTAAATCACATAAAGGAAAAGGAGATGATAAACGTAAAAATATTGCTAAATTCGATGATTTTTCGTACGAAACAAAATGCAAGAAAACTTGCTTAAAATGCAATATTATGCGAAATTCTAAGATTTGAAGGCCAAATCACATATCGTGATACTACATGAAATACTATCGAAATATTGGTAAAAATGAATATATTTACGTAATATCAAACTACATGAAAAACGTGAATAAAGTCACTATTTTACCATATTTGAAGATTTTAACTTCAAATCATAGAGCGAGGTTTCGTATTTTTTAGATCCAAGAAAAGACATATGACAATGTTGTTTCCAATACAAATGATAAAAACAAATGTGTTTTCATTAGAATTAACTAAAATGTTCCTGATTTTCCGTTTATATTACTGATGGAAGATGTACACGTAAAACCGCTCTAATCCGGCTGAAACGTCGATATATGCAATAACAACCGAACTTCTCCCCTTTTCAATATCCTACTCAGTATTTTAACGAGAAACAAATGGTTGATTGAAAATGAAGTATTTAAGGTTAATTTCAAATCAATTATGTGTTTGCAAAATTTTTATCGTATATTTAATGAATTAATAACAATAAACTGAAAATTCACAAAAACGTGAAAAACGGAAAAATATTGCCTAATTCGATGATATTTTGTTTAAATCACATAAAGGAAATGGAGATTGCTAAATTCGATGATTTTTCGTACGAAACAAAATGCAAGAAAACTTGCTTAAAATGCAATATTATGCGAAATTCTAAGATTTGAAGGCCAAATCACATATCGTGATACTACATGAAATAGTATCGAAATATTGCTAAAAATGAATATATTTACGTAATATCAAACTACATGAAAAACGTGAAAAAGTCACTATATAACCATATTTGAGTATTTTAACTTCAAATCATAGAGCGAGGTTTCGTATTATTTAGATCCAAAAAAAGACATATGACAATGTTGTTTCCAATACAAATGATAAAAATCAATGTGTTTTCATTAGAATTAACAAAAAAAAAAACTGATTTTCCGTTTATATTAACGATGGAAGATGTACACGAAAACATCTCTATTCCGGCTGAAACGTCGATATATTCAATAAAAACAGAACTTCTCCCCTTTTTAATATCTTACTCAGTATTTTAACGAGAAACAAATAGTTGATTGAAAATGAAGTATTTAAGGTTATTATCTAATCAATTATGTGTTTGCATCATTTTTATCGTATATATAATGAATTAATACCCAGAAACTGAAAATTCACAAAAACGTGGAAAACGGCAAAATATTGCCTAATTCGATGATATTTTGTTTAAATCACATAGAGAAAAAGGGGATGATAAACGTCAAAATATTGCTAAATACGATGATTTTTCGTACGAAACAAAATGCAAGAAAACTTGCTTGAAATGCAATATTATGCGACATTCTGAGATTTGAAGGCCAAATCACATATTGTGATTCTACATGAAATAGTATCGAAATATTGGTAAAAATGAATATATTTACGTAATATCAAACTACATGAAAAACGTGAAAAAGTCACTATTTTACCATATTTGAGGATTTAATCTTCAAATCATAGAGCGAGGTTTTGTATTATTTAGATCCAAGAAAAGACATAAGACAATGTTGTTTCCAATACAAATGATAAAAAAACAATGTGTTTTCATTAGAATTAACTAAAATGTTCTTGATTTTTCGTTATTATTACCGATGGAAGATGTACACGAAAACCGCTCTATTCCGGCTGAAACGTCGATATATGCAATAAAAACAGAACTACTCCCCTTTTCAATATCTTACTCAGTATCTTAACGAGAAACAAATAGTTGATAGAAAATGAAGTATTTAAGGTTAATTTCTAATCAATTATGTGTTTGCATCATTTTTATCGTATATTTAATGAATTAATAACAATAAACTGAAAATTCACAAAAACGTGAAAAAGGAAAAATATTGCCTAATTCGATGATATTTTGTTTAAATCACATAAAGGAAAAGGAGATGATAAACGTAAAAATATTGCTAAATTCGATGATTTTTCGTACGAAACAAAATGCAAGAAAACTTGCTTAAAATGCAATATTATGCGAAATTCTAAGATTTGAAGGCCAAATCACATATCGTGATACTACATGAAATACTATCGAAATATTGGTAAAAATGAATATATTTACGTAATATCAAACTACATGAAAAACGTGAATAAAGTCACTATTTTACCATATTTGAAGATTTTAACTTCAAATCATAGAGCGAGGTTTCGTATTATTTAGATCCAAGAAAAGACATATGACAATGTTGTTTCCAATACAAATGATAAAAGCAAATGTGTTTTCATTAGAATTAACTAAAATGTTCCTGATTTTCCGTTTATATTACTGATGGAAGATGTACACGTAAAACCGCTCTAATCCGGCTGAAACGTCGATATATGCAATAACAACCGAACTTCTCCCCTTTTCAATATCCTACTCAGTATTTTAACGAGAAACAAATGGTTGATTGAAAATGAAGTATTTAAGGTTAATTTCAAATTAATTATGTGTTTGCAAAATTTTTTTCGTATATTTAATGAATTAATAACAATAAACTGAAAATTCACAAAAACGTGAAAAACGGAAAAATATTGCCTAATTCGATGATATTTTGTTTAAATCACATAAAGGAAATGGAGATTGCTAAATTCGATGATTTTTCGTACGAAACAAAATGCAAGAAAACTTGCTTAAAATGCAATATTATGCGAAATTCTAAGATTTGAAGGCCAAATCACATATCGTGATACTACATGAAATAGTATCGAAATATTGCTAAAAATGAATATATTTACGTAATATCAAACTACTTGAAAAACGTGAAAAAGTCACTATATAACCATATTTGAGTATTTTAACTTCAAATCATAGAGCGAGGTTTCGTATTATTTAGATCCAAAAAAAGACATATGACAATGTTGTTTCCAATACAAATGATAAAAATCAATGTGTTTTCATTAGAATTAAAAAAAAAAAAAAATGATTTTCCATTTATATTAACGATGGAAGATGTACACGAAAACATCTCTATTCCGGCTGAAACGTCGATATATTCAATAAAAACAGAACTTCTCCCCTTTTCAATATCTTACTCAGTATTTTAACGAGAAACAAATAGTTGATTGAAAATGAAGTATTTAAGGTCATTATTTAATCAATTATATGTTTGCATCATTTTTATCGTATATATATAATGAATTAATACCCATAAACTGAAAATTCACAAAAACGTGGAAAAACGGCAAAATATTGCCTAATTCGATGATATTTTGTTTAAATCACATAGAGGAAAAGGGGATGATAAACGTCAAAATATTGCTAAATTCGATGATTTCTCGTACAAAACAAAATGTAAGAAATTTGCTTAAAATGCAATATGTTGCGACATTCTGAGATTTGAAGGCCAAATCACATATTGTGATAGTACATGAAATAGTATCGAAATATTGGTAAAAATTAATATATTTACGTAATATCAAACTACATGAAAAACGTGAAAAAGTCACTATTTTACCATATTTGAGGATTTAATCTTCAAATCATAGAGCGAGGTTTTGTATTATTTAGATCCAAGAAAAGACATAAGACAATATTGTTTCCAATACAAAAGATAAAAAAACAATGTGTTTTCATTAGAATTAACTAAAATGTTCTTGATTTTCCGTTATTATTACCGATGGAAGATGTACACGAAAACCGCTCTATTCCGGCTGAAACGTCGATATATGCAATAAAAACAGAACTTCTCCCCTTTTCAATATCTTACTCAGTAACTTAACGAGAAACAAATAGTTGATAGAAAATGATGTATTTAAGGTTAATTTCTAATCAATTATGTGTTTGCATCATTTTTATCGTATATTTAATGAATTAATAACAATAAACTGAAAATTCACAAAAACGTGAAAAAGGAAAAATATTGCCTAATTCGATGATATTTTGTTTAAATCACATAAAGGAAAAGGAGATGATAAACGTAAAAATATTGCTAAATTCGATGATTTTTCGTACGAAACAAAATGCAAGAAAACTTGCTTAAAATGCAATATTATGCGAAATTCTAAGATTTGAAGGCCAAATCACATATCGTGATACTACATGAAATAGTATCGAAATATTGCTAAAAATGAATATATTTACGTAATATCAAACTACATGAAAAACGTGAAAAAAGTCACTATTTTACCATATTTGGAGATTTTAACTTCAAATCATAGAGCGAGGTTTCGTATTATTTAGAACCAAGAAAAGACATATGACAATGTTGTTTCCAATACAATTGATAAAAACCAATGTGTTTTCATTAGAATTATCTAAAATGTTTCTGATTTTCCGTTTATATTACCGATGGAAGATATACACGTAAAACCGCTCTAATCAGGCTGAAACGTCGATGTATGCAATAAAAACCGAACTTCTCCCCTTTTCAATATCCTACTCAGTATTTTAACGAGAAACAAATGGTTGATTGAAAATGAAGTATTTAAGGTTAGTTTCTAATCAATTATGTGTTTGCATAATTTTTATGACATATTTAATGAATTAATAACAATAAACTGAAAATTCACAAAAATGTGGAAAAACGGCAAAATATTGCCTAATTCGATGATATTATGTTTAAATCACATAAAGGAAAAGGGGATGATAAACGTCAAAATATTGCTAAATTTGATGATTTTTCGTACGAAACAAAATGCAAGAAAACTTGCTTAAAATGCAATATTATGCGAAATTCTGAGATTTGAAGGCCAAATCACATATCGTGATACTACATGAAATTGTATCGAAATTTTGGTAAAAATGAATATATTTACGTAATATCAAACTACATGAAAAACGTGAAAAAAGTCACTATTTTACCATATTTGAGGATTTAAACTTCAAATCATAGAGCGAGGTTTCGTATTATTTAGATCCAAGAAAAGACATAAGACAATGTTGTTTCCAATACAAATGATAAAAAACAATGTGTTTTCATTAGAATTAACTAAAATGTTCTTGATTTTCCGTTATTATTACCGATGGAAGATGTACACGAAAACCGCTCTATTCCAGCTGAAACGTCGATACATGCAATAAAAACAGAACTTCTCCCCTTTTCAATATCTTACTCAGTATCTTAACGAGAAACAAATAGTTGATAGAAAATGATGTATTTAAGGTTAATTTCTAATCAATTATGTTTTTTGCATCATTTTTATCGTATATATAATGAATTAATAACAATAAACTGAAAATTCACAAAAACGTGGAAAAACGGCCAAATATTGCCTAATTCGATGATATTTTGTTTAAATCACATAGAGGAAAAGGGGATGATAAACGTCAAAATATTGCTAAATTTGATGATTTTTCGTGCGAAACAAAATGCAAGAAAACTTGCTTAAAATGCAATATTATGCGAAATTCTGAGATTTGAAGGCCAAATCACATATCGTGATACTACATGAAATAGTATCGAAATATTGGTAAAAATTAATATATACACGTAATATCAAACTACATGAAAAACGTGAAAAAAAGTCACTATTTAACCATATTTGAGGATTTTAACTTCAAATCATAGAGCGAGGTTTCGTATTATTTAGATCCAAAAAAAGACATGACAATGTTGTTTCCAATACAAATGATAAAAATCAATGTGTTTTCGTTAGAATTAAAAAAAAAAAAAACTGATTTTCCGTTTATATTACCGATGGAAGATGTAAACGAAAACATCTGTGTTCCGGCTGAAACGTCGATATATTCAATAAAAACAGAACTTCTCCCCTTTTCAATATCTTACTCAGTATTTTAACGAGAAACAAATAGTTGATTGAAAATGAAGTATTTAAGGTTATTATCTAATCAATTATGTGTTTGCATCATTTTTATCGTATATATAATGAATTAATACCCAGAAACTGAAAATTCACAAAAACGTGGAAAAACGGCAAAATATTGCATAATTCGATGATATTTTGTTTAAATCACATAGAGGAAAAGGGGATGATAAACGTCAAAATATTGCTAAATTCGATGATTTTTCGTACGAAACAAAATGCAAGAAAACTTGCTTGAAATGAAATATTATGCGACATTCTGAGATTTGAAGGCCAAATCACATATTGTGATACTACATGAAATAGTATCGAAATATTGGTAAAAATGAATATATTTACGTAATATCAAACTACATGAAAAACGTGAAAAAAGTCACTACTTTACCATATTTGAGGATTTAAACTTCAAATCATAGAGCGACGTTTCGTATTGTTTAGATCCAAGAAAAGACAGAAGACAATGTTGTTTCCAATACAAATGATAAAAAAACAATGTGTTTTCATTAGAATTAACTAAAATGTTCTTGATTTTCCGTTTATATTACCGATGGAAGATGTACACGAAAACCGTTCTATTCCGGCTGAAGCAGTGAAGAGGAGTGTCACGTGCTTCTGTAGAGGTGGTGAAGCACCATAGTTGTTCGAGGAAACTTCATGGTGTAGCAGCCAGGAGAGCTGAGGAGGACCCTAGTAGAGGTAGTGAAGCACTCTAGATGCCCAAGGAAAACTTCATGGTGTAGCAGCCTGGAGAAGCTGCAGAGGATCCTGGTAGTTCCTGAAGAGATCAGGGTAGTGAACTTCCCGATATGGAAGGGAAGTTCTAAAGGATTACTTGTAGGGAAGTGATAGAGTGTTTGGTTGTCCTTAGGGTGCAAGGCGCAGTGAAAGGTGAGTGATTTTTTGCCGTTCTTGTGCCGAGGAGTGTCTATACTGAAGCATAGACTTACAGACGTAGGTTGGATTACCTACAGATGTATGTGTTTTAGGACTGATAGGGTGATCGATTGATCATTGTTGTGTATCAAGGAACATTTATACTGATATATATATATATATATATATATATATATATATATATATATATATATATATATATATATATATATATATATATATATATATATATATATATATATATATATATATATATATATATATATATATATATATATATATATATATATATATACATATATATATATATATATATATATATATATATATATACATATATATATATATATATATATATATATATATATATATATATATATATATATGTTATTGCATTCATACGCTGATTTTCCTTGTACATGTTTATATATATATTCTCTCGCTGATAGTGCACCATTGTAGTATAAGACTTGATCGACTTGAGGAGGTAGATAGTATCAGGTGGTGAATCAGAAGATAGGATACCACTTGGTAAGCTGATGATAGAGTTCTGATGGTGTTGGAGTGCAACCTGACTGAAATAGTATAGAGTGTAGGATTCATTATTATTATTATTGTATGTGTGTATGTACTGTGTATGTGCTTTGTCCAGTAAATGTATTCAAATTTGCTGGTGTTTGGCCTTGTCCTAGTGAGGCTTCCCAAGAAGTAGTAAAGAAGGAGAGAGAGAGAAAGAACCAAGAACCACTGCTGTGGACAGGGTAGGACGTAAAATTAATAAGTCAAAGGGGGATTGAGGAGATCATATCACATAAGGAGAAAGTGGGGAACCCAGCTGGCGACCTTGTCAAAAGATAGAGAAGGCAGGCGGGAAAGGAATTCCTGCAACTTTTTGTCTGGCAGGCAAGACTCAGGGGAAGTTATTGTTAAAAGGTAAACCTGGGTCTTCCTTCACTTCTCCATGGGTCTAGGCCGGAATTGCTAATGGCAGTTTCCCCGTGGTTGACTGAAGGGCTTCCAGGGTGAATCAGTGGCACCCCTAGTGGTGGGGGCAAAGACCTGCGGTGGTGGGTATTACTGGTCCTCTCCTGTGGGACCAGGAGACTCCGGTGAGTCCCAAGAGTCGGAGGGGCTGAGTATTCTGTCTTCTGAGCCCCTTAGCAGCCGACTGCTAGCAGAGCCCCAGCCCACCCCCTGTGACAGTATCCAATGTAACTCCTCGAAAGTCAACGTTTCATCAGTTTCTTCCCCACTCAATCAAACTTCATCTTCTCCATCATTACAATCGGTATCGTAACTACTACGGCATAAGTAATTGAATATCCAATGTAACTCGTCGAAAGTCAACATTTCATCAGTTTCGTCTCCACTCAAGCAAACTTCATCTTCTTCATCACTACAATCACTACAATCGTAACCACTACGGCATAAGTAATTGATTATCGAATGTAACTCGTCGAAAGTCAACGTTTCATCAGTTTCTTCCCCACTCGAACAAGCTTCCGTTTCGTCTCTACTTAAGCAAACTTCATCTTCTCCATCACTACAATCGGTATCGTAACCACTACGACATAAGTAATTGATTATCGAATGTAACTCGTCGAAAGTCAACGTTTCGTCCCCACTTGAACAAGCTTCGGTTTCATCCCCACTTGAACAAGCTTCAGTTTCATCCCCACTTGAACAAGCTTCGGTTTCATCCCCACTTGAACAAGCTTCGGTTTCATCCCCACTTGAACAAGCTTCAGTGTCGTCCCCACTTGAACAAGCTTCATTTTCATCCCCACTTGAACAAGCTTCAGTTTCTTCCCCACTTGAACAAGCTTCAGTTTCATCCCCACTTGAACAAGCTTCAGTGTCGTCCCCACTTGAACAAGCTTCAGTTTCATCCCCACTTGAACAAGCTTTAGTGTCGTCCCCACTTGAACAAGCTTCAGTTTCATCCCCACTTGAACAAGCTTCAGTTTCATCCCCACTTGGACAAGCTTCAGTTTCTTCCCCACTTGAAAAAGCTTCAGTTTCATCCCCACTTGAACAAGCTTCGGTTTCATCCCCACTTGAACAAGCTTCGGTTTCATCCCCACTTGAACAAGCTTCAGTGTCGTCCCCACTTGAACAAGCTTCATTTTCATCCCCACTTGAACAAGCTTCAGTTTCTTCCCTACTTGAACAAGCTTCAGTTTCATCCCCACTTGAACAAGCTTCAGTGTCGTCCCCATTTGAACAAGCTTCAGTTTCATCCCCACTTGAACAAGCTTCAGTGTCGTCCCCACTTGAACAAGCTTCAGTTTCATCCCCACTTGAACAAGCTTCAGTTTCATCCCCACTTGGACAAGCTTCAGTTTCTTCCCCACTTGAACAAGCTTCAGTTTCATCCCCACTTGAAGAAGTTTCAGTGTCGTCCCCACTTGAACAAGCTTCAGTTTCATCCCCACTTGAACAAGCTTCAGTTTCATCCCCACTTGAACAAGCTTCAGTTTCATCCCCACTTGAACAAGCTTCAGTTTCCTCCCCACTCGAGGAATCTCTTACCTTCACATTGCATTCATCATCTTGCGGGTGGTAAGGAAGCCAACGGCTGATGATCAAGAAACCTGCCACAGCTCCGCCCATTATCAACAACGCACGAATTTTTAAGAATCTTTCAGTCATCTTCACCGCCATCTTACCATCTTCACTAAAGACAGAGCCAACGACGGGTCCATTAACGGGTCCAATGATGGAGCCAATGATGGGTCCATTAACGGGTCCAATGATGGAGCCAATGACGGGTCCATTAACGGGACCAATGATGGAGCCAATGATGGGTCCATTAACGGGTCCAATGATGGAGCCAATGACGGGTCCATTAACGGGTCCAATGATGGAGCCAATGATGGGTCCATTAACGGGTCCAACGATAGACCCAATGACGGGTCCATTTACGGGTCCAACGATAGAACCAATGACGGGTCCATTTACGGGTCCAACGATAAAGCCAATTATAGGTCCAAATCTTTTTCCCTCTTCATAAACATGATTTTCAAATGAAGAAATTAAACAAATTCCAGAAGTGACCGCGAGAAACATCAGGAACATTTTCATCATTACGGATACGTTCATTTTGTGGATACTAAATTTGGTGTTTTACTAGTAACTCTAGTAATACCTATATAATATATATATATATATATATATATATATATATATATATATATATATATATATATATATATATATATATATATATATATATATATATATATATATATATATATATATATATATATATATATATATATATATATGTATATATATATGCAGTTCCGCCGGCCATTATTATAATGCAATATCTAACATCTGTTAATATAGTAAACTTGGAATTGGTGATAGGATTTGACCCCGGGTGTTGTAAAAGGTAGCTTTGGTGGCAGTGTTGGAGAAGGTGACAACGAACATGAGGTGAAATGGGAGAGTTAGGAGGGGAAGAGATTGTAACAATGCTAAGTGTTTTGCACTGTTTCATGTTATAATTGTGAGTTGCGTATGTGTGCGGGATTGATGGAGAGTGTGGTTGTAGTGGGTGAGGCAGAGTGAGGTGTTGACTAGCTATAATCTGCTGACAAGTGTTATGACCCCAGGTAGCCTGAAGAACGAGTCTACCTATCAGAGAGTTATTCCACATACGAGACCTAATTGAGTGGTCAGAGAAAAGATTATAATATATTATATATTATATATATATATATATATATATATATATATATATATATATATATATATATATATATATATATTTATATATATATATATATATATATATATATATATATATATATATATATATATATATATATATATATATATATATATATATATATAAAACCCGCGAGGCTCGCGAGACGACAGCATGACCTTACTTGAGCAACAGAGGTCGTGAGAGAGGGTTGCGCTTTGCTGAGCTCCTGGCAAAGGAGGAACCCCTAGTTGTGTTCTCCAATAAGAGGAGGTAATCAAGCAGGCATTTATGTGTGAAGTCTGAGGACGATTTAAAGTGCTCAAGTCAGAGGATGAGGAGAGTGATGCAGAGGCTCAAAAGAGTAATGCAGAGGCTTAAGAGAGGGATGCAGGGGCTCAAGAAAGGAATGCAGAGGCTCAAGAGAGTGATGCAGTGGCTGAAGAGAGAGATGCAGAGGCTTAAGAGAGTGATGTAGAGGCTAAACAGAGTGATGCAGAGGCTCAAGTGAATGATGTAAAGGCTTAAGAGAGGGATACAGAGGCTCAAGAGAATGATGCAGAGGCTCAAGAGAGTGATGCAGAGGCTGAAGAGAGAGATGCAGAGGCTTAAGAGAGTGATGTAGAGGCTAAAGAGAGTGATGCAGAGGCTCAAGTGAATGATGTAAAGGCTTAAGAGAGGGATGCAGAGGCTCAAGAGAATGACGCAGAGGCTCAAGAGAGTGATGAAGAGGATGAACAGAGAGATGCAGAGGATTAAGAGAGTGATGCAGAGACTCAAGAGAGTGATGCAGAGGCTTAAGAGAGTGATGCAGAGGCTTAAGAGAGTGATGCAGAGGGTCAAGAGAGGGAAGAAGAGGCTTAGGAGAGTGATGCAGAGGCTTAAGAGAGTGAGGCAGAGGCTTAAGAGAGTGATGCAGAGGCTCAAGAGAATGATGCAGAGGATCAAGAAAGTGATGCAGAGGCTCGAGAGAGTAATGCAAAGGCTAAAGAGAGGGATTCAGAGGCTCAAGAGAGGGATTCATAGGCTTAAGAGAGTGATGCTGAGGCTGAAGAGAGTGTTGCAGAGGCTCAAGAGAGGGATGCAGAGGCTCAAGAGAGTGATGCAGAGACTCAGGAGAGTTATGCAGAGGCTCAAGAGAGTGATGCAGAGGATTACGAGAGAGATGCAGAGGCTCAAGAGAGGGAAGCACAGGCTTAACTGAGTGATGCAAAGACTCAAGAGAAGGCGACGAGGCTCATGAGAGGGATGCAGGAGTTCAAGAGAGGGATGCAGAGGCTCAAGAAAGGGATGCGGCGGCTTAAGAAAGTGATGCAGAGGCTCAAAATAGGGATGCAGAGGCTTAAGAGGGTGATGCAGAGGCTCAAGAGAGTGATGCAGAGGCTCAAGAAATTGATGCAGGTTCCCAGGAGAGTGATGGAGATGCTCAAGAGATGGATGCAGAGGATGAAGAGAGTGATGTAGAGGCTCATACTGTTATCGTATATATAATGAAATAATACCCATAGACTGAAAATTCACAAAATTCAATATTTTGTTTAAATCACATAAAGGAAAAGGAGATGATAAACGTCAAAATATTGCTAAATTCGATGATTTTTCGTACAAAACAAAATGCAAGAAAACTTGCTTAAAATGCAATATTATGCGAAATTCTGAGATTTGAAGGCCAAATCACATATCGTGATACTACATGAAATAGTATCGAAATATTGGTAAAAATGAATATATTTACGTAATATCAAACTACATGAAAAACGTGAAAAAGTCACTATTTAACCATATTTGAGGATTTTAACTTCGAATCATAGAGCGAGGTTTCGTATTATTTAGATCCAAAAAAAACATATGACAATGTTGTTTCCAATACAAATGATAAAAATCAATGTGTTTTCATTAGAATTAACAAAAAAAAACCTGATTTTTCGTTTATATTGCCGATGGAAGACGTACACGAAAACATCTCTATTCCGGCTGAAACGTCGATATATGCAATAAAAACAGAACTTTTCCCCTTTTCAATATCTTACTCAGTATTTTAACGAGAAACAAATAGTTGATTGAAAATCAAGTATTTAAGGTTATTATCTAATCAATTATGTGTTTGCATCATTTTTATCGTATATATAATGAATTAATACCCATGAACTGAAAATTCACAAAAACGTGGAAAAACGGCCAAATATTGCCTAATTCGAAGATATTTTGTTTAAATCACATAGAGGAAAAGGGGATGATAAACGTCAAAATATTGCTAGATTCGATGATTTTTCGTACGAAACAAAATGCAAGAAAACTTGCTTAAAATGCAATGTTATGAGACATTCTGAGATTTGAAGGACAAATCACATATCGTGATACTACATGAAATAGTATCGAAATATGGGAAAAAATTAATACATTTACGTGATATCAAACTACATGAAAAACGTGAAAAAAGTCACTATTTTACCATATTTGAGGATTTTAACTTCAAATCATAGAGCGAGGTTTCGTATTATTTAGATCCAAGAAAAGACATATGACGATGTTGTTTCCAATACAAATGATAAAAAACAATGTGTTTTCATTAGAATTAACTAAAATGTTCTTGATTTTCCGTTTATATTACCGATGGAAGATGCACACGTCAAACCGCTCTAATCCGGCTGAAACGTCGATATATGCAATAACAACCGAACTTCTCCCCTTTTCAATATCTTACTCAGTATTTTAACGAGAAACAAATAGTTGATTGTAAATGAAGTATTTAAGGTTATTATCTAATCAATTATGTGTTTGCATCATTTTTATCGTATATCTAATGAATTAATACCCATAAACTGAAAATTCACAAAAACGTGGAAAAACGTCAAAATATTGCCTAATTCGATGATGTTTTGTTTAAATCACATAAAGGAAAAGGGGATAATAAACGTCAAAATATTGCTAAATTCGATGATTTTTCGTACGAAACAAAATGCAAGAAAACTTGCTTAAAATGCAATATTATGCGAAATTCTGAGATTTGAAGGCCAAATCACATATCGTGATACTACATGAAATAGTATCGAAATATTGGAAAAAATGAATATATTTACGTAATATCAAACTACATGAAAAACGTGAAAAAAGTCACTATTTAACCATATTTGAGGATTTTAACTTCAAATCATAGAGCGAGGTTTAGTATTATTTAGATCCAAAAAAAGACATATGACAATGTTGTTTCCAATACAAATGATAAAAAACAATGTGTTTTCATTAGAATTAACTAAAATGTTCTTGATTTTCCGTTTATATTACCGATGGAAGATGTACACGAAAACCGCTCTATTCCGGCTGAAACGTCGATATATGCAATAAAAACAGAACATCTCCCCTTTTCAATATCTTACTCAGTATCTTAACGAGAAACAAATAGTTGATTGAAAATGAAGTATTTAAGGTTAATTTCTAATCAATTATGTGTTTACATCATTTTTATCGTATATATATAATGAATTAATACCCATAAACTGAAAATTCACAAAACGTGGAAAAACGGCAAAATATTGCCTAATTCGATGATACTTTGTTTAAATCACATAGAGGAAAAGGGGATGATAAACGTCAAAATATTGCTAAATTCGGTGATTTTTCGTACGAAACAAAATGCAAGAAAACTTGCTTAAAATGCAATATTATGCGACATTCTGAGATTTGAAGGCCAAATCACATATTGTGATACTACATGAAATAGTATCGAAATATTGGTAAAAATGAATATATTTACGTAATATCAAACTACATGCAAAACGTGAAAAGTCACTATTTTACCATATATGAGGATTTAAACTTCAAATCATAGAGCGAGGTTTCGTATTATTTAGATCCAAGAAAAGACATAAGACAATGTTGTTTCCAATACAAATGATAAAAAACAATGTGTTTTCATTAGAATTAACTAAAATGTTCTTGATTTTCCGTTTATATTACCGATGGAAGATGTACACGAAAACCACTCTATTCCGTCTGAAACGTCGAAATATGCAATAAAAACAGAACTTCTCCCCTTTTCAATATCTTACTCAGTATCTTAACAAGAAACAAATAGTTGATTGAAAATGAAGTATTTAAGGTTAATTTCTAATCAATTATGTGTTTGCTTCATTTTTATCGTATATATAATGAATTAATACCAATAAACTGAAAATTCACAAAAACGTGGAAAAACGGCCAAATATTGCCTAATTCGATGATATTTTGTTTAAATCACATAAAGGAAAAGAGGATGATAAACGTCAAGATATTGCTAAATTCGATGATTTTTCGTCCGAAACAAAATGCAAGAAAACTTGCTTAAATTGCAATCTTATGCGAAATTCTGAGATTTGAAGGCCAAATCACATATCGTGATACTACATGAAATAGTATCGAAATATTGGTAAAAATGAATATATTTACGTAATATCAAACTACATGAAAAACGTGAAAAATTCACTATTTTACCATATTTGAAGATTTTAACTTCAAATCATTGAGCGAGGTTTCGTATTATTTAGATCCAAGAAAAGACATATGACAATGTTGTTTCCAATCCCTCTTTTGAGCCTCTGAATCCCTCAGAGGCTTAAGAGAGTGATGCAGAGGATCAAGAGAGGGAAGAAGAGGCTTAGGAGAGTGATGCAGAGGCTTCAGAGAGTGATACAGAGGCTCAAGAGAGTGATGCAGAGGATCAAGAAAGTGATGCAGAGGCTCGAGAGAGTAATGCAGAGGCTCAAGAGAGGGATTCAGAGGCTCAAGAGAGGGATTCATAGGCTTAAGAGAGTGATGCTGAGGCTGAAGAGAGTGTTGCAGAGGCTCAAGAAAGGGATGCAGAGGCTCAAGAGAGTGATGCAGAGGATTACGAGAGAGATGCAGAGGCTCAAGAGAGGGAAGCACAGGCTTAACTGAGTGATGCAAAGACTCAGGAGAAGGATGCGAGGCTCATGAGAGGGATGCAGGAGTTCAAGAGAGGGATGCAGAGGCTCAAGAAAGGGATGCAGAGGCATAAGAAAGTGATGTAGAGGCTCAAAATAGAGATGCAAAGGCTTAAGAGGGTGATGCAGAGGCTCAAGAGATTGATGCAGAGGCTCAAGAAATTGATGCAGGGGCCCAGGAGAGTGATGCAGATGCTCAAGAGATGGATGCAGAGGATAAAGAGAGTGATGCAGAGGCTCATACTTTTATCGTATATATAATGAATTAGTACCCATAGACTGAAAATTCACAAAAACGTGAAAAACTGAAAAATATTTCCTAATTCGATGATATTTTGTTTAAATCACATAAAGGAAAAGGAGATGATAAACGTCAAAATATTGCTAAATTCGATGATTTTTCGTACGAAACAAAATGCAAGAAAACTTGCTTAAAATGCAATATTATGCGAAATTCTGAGATTTGAAGGCCAAATCACATATCGTGATACTACATGAAATAGTATCGAAATATTGCTAAAAATGAATATATTTACGTAATATCAAACTACATGAAAAACGTGAAAAAAGTCACTATTTTACCATATTTGAAGATTTTAACTTCAAATTATAGAGCGAGGTTTCGTATTATTTAGATCCAAAAAAAGACATATGACAATGTTGTTTCCAATACAAATGATAAAAATCAATGTGTTTTCATTAGAATTAACAAAAAAAAACCTGATTTTCCGTTTATATTACCGATGGAAGATGTACACGAAAACATCTCTATTCCGGCTGAAACGTCGATATATATTCAATAAAAACAGAACTTCTCCCCTTTTCAATATCTTACTCAGTATTTTAACGAGAAACAAATAGTTGATAGAAAATGAAGTATTTAAGGTTAATTTCTAATCAATTATGTGTTTGCATCATTTTTATCGTATATATAATGAATTAATACCCATAAACTGAAAATTCACAAAAACGTGGAAAAACGGCAAAATATTGCCTAATTCGATGATATTTTGTTTAAATCACATAGAGGAAAAGGGTATGATAAACGTCAAAATATTGCTAAATTCGATGATTTCTCGTACAAAACAAAATGCAAGAAATTTGCTTAAAATGCAATATGTTGCGACATTTTGAGATTTGAAGGCCAAATCACATATTGTGATAGTACATGAAATAGTATCGAAATATTGGTAAAAATGAATATATTTACATAATATCAAACTACATGAAAAACGTGAAAAAAGTCACTATTTTACCATATTTGAGGATTTAATCTTCAAATCATAGAGCGAGGTTTCGTATTATTTAGATCCAAGAAAAGACATAAGACAATGTTGTTTCCAATACAAATGATAAAAAACAATGTGTTTTCATTAGAATTAACTAAAATGTTCTTGATTTTCCGTTATTATTACCGATGGAAGATGTACACGAAAACCGCTCTATTCCGGCTGAAACGTCGATATATGCAATAAAAACAGAACATCTCCCCTTTTCAATATCTTAATCAGTATCTTAACGAGAAACAAATAGTTGATTGAAAATGAAGTATTTAAGGTTAATTTCTAATCAATTATGTGTTTACATCATTTTTATCGTATATATATAATGAATTAATACCCATAAACTGAAAATTCACAAAACGTGGAAAAACGGCAAAATATTGCCTAATTCGATGATACTTTGTTTAAATCACATAGAGGAAAAGGGGATGATAAACGTCAAAATATTGCTAAATTCGGTGATTTTTCGTACGAAACAAAATGCAAGAAAACTTGCTTAAAATGCAATATTATGCGACATTCTGAGATTTGAAGGCCAAATCACATATTGTGATACTACATGAAATAGTATCGAAATATTGGTAAAAATGAATATATTTACGTAATATCAAACTACATGCAAAACGTGAAAAAGTCACTATTTTACCATATATGAGGATTTAAACTTCAAATCATAGAGCGAGGTTTCGTATTATTTAGATCCAAGAAAAGACATAAGACAATGTTGTTTCCAATACAAATGATAAAAAACAATGTGTTTTCATTAGAATTAACTAAAATGTTCTTGATTTTCCGTTTATATTACCGATGGAAGATGTACACGAAAACCACTCTATTCCGTCTGAAACGTCGAAATATGCAATAAAAACAGAACTTCTCCCCTTTTCAATATCCTACTCAGTATCTTAACAAGAAACAAATAGTTGATTGAAAATGAAGTATTTAAGGTTAATTTCTAATCAATTATGTGTTTGCTTCATTTTTATCGTATATATAATGAATTAATACCAATAAACTGAAAATTCACAAAAACGTGGAAAAACGGCCAAATATTGCCTAATTCGATGATATTTTGTTTAAATCACATAAAGGAAAAGAGGATGATAAACGTCAAGATATTGCTAAATTCGATGATTTTTCGTCCGAAACAAAATGCAAGAAAACTTGCTTAAATTGCAATCTTATGCGAAATTCTGAGATTTGAAGGCCAAATCACATATCGTGATACTACATGAAATAGTATCGAAATATTGGTAAAAATGAATATATTTACGTAATATCAAACTACATGAAAAACGTGAAAAAGTCACTATTTTACCATATTTGAAGATTTTAACTTCAAATCATTGAGCGAGGTTTCGTATTATTTAGATCCAAGAAAAGACATATGACAATGTTGTTTCCAATCCCTCTCTTGAGCCTCTGAATCCCTCAGAGGCTTAAGAGAGTGATGCAGAGGATCAAGAGAGGGAAGAAGAGGCTTAGGAGAGTGATGCAGAGGCTTAAGAGAGTGATGCAGAGGCTCAAGAGAGTGATGCAGAGGATCAAGAAAGTGATGCAGAGGCTCGAGAGAGTAATGCAGAGGCTCAAGAGAGGGATTCAGAGGCTCAAGAGAGGGATTCATAGGCTTAAGAGAGTGATGCTGAGGCTGAAGAGAGTGTTGCAGAGGCTCAAGAAAGGGATGCAGAGGCTCAAGAGAGTGATGCAGAGGATTACGAGAGAGATGCAGAGGCTCAAGAGAGGGAAGCACAGGCTTAACTGAGTGATGCAAATACTCAGGAGAAGGATGCGAGGCTCATGAGAGGGATGCAGGAGTTCAAGAGAGGGATGCAAAGGCTCAAGGAAGGGATGCAGAGGCATAAGAAAGTGATGTAGAGGCTCAAAATAGAGATGCAAAGGCTTAAGAGGGTGATGCAGAGGCTCAAGAGATTGATGCAGAGGCTCAAGAAATTGATGCAGGGGCCCAGGAGAGTGATGCAGATGCTCAAGAGATGGATGCAGAGGATAAAGAGAGTGATGCAGAGGCTCATACTTTTATCGTATATATAATGAATTAGTACCCATAGACTGAAAATTCACAAAAACGTGAAAAACTGAAAAATATTTCCTAATTCGATGATATTTTGTTTAAATCACATAAAGGAAAAGGAGATGATAAACGTCAAAATATTGCTAAATTCGATGATTTTTCGTACGAAACAAAATGCAAGAAAACTTGCTTAAAATGCAATATTATGCGAAATTCTGAGATTTGAAGGCCAAATCACATATCGTGATACTACATGAAATAGTATCGAAATATTGCTAAAAATGAATATATTTACGTAATATCAAACTACATGAAAAACGTGAAAAAAGTCACTATTTTACCATATTTGAAGATTTTAACTTCAAATTATAGAGCGAGGTTTCGTATTATTTAGATCCAAAAAAAGACATATGACAATGTTGTTTCCAATACAAATGATAAAAATCAATGTGTTTTCATTAGAATTAACAAAAAAAAACCTGATTTTCCGTTTATATTACCGATGGAAGATGTACACGAAAACATCTCTATTCCGGCTGAAACGTCGATATATATTCAATAAAAACAGAACTTCTCCCCTTTTCAATATCTTACTCAGTATTTTAACGAGAAACAAATAGTTGATAGAAAATGAAGTATTTAAGGTTAATTTCTAATCAATTATGTGTTTGCATCATTTTTATCGTATATATAATGAATTAATACCCATAAACTGAAAATTCACAAAAACGTGGAAAAACGGCAAAATATTGCCTAATTCGATGATATTTTGTTTAAATCACATAGAGGAAAAGGGTATGATAAACGTCAAAATATTGCTAAATTCGATGATTTCTCGTACAAAACAAAATGCAAGAAATTTGCTTAAAATGCAATATGTTGCGACATTTTGAGATTTGAAGGCCAAATCACATATTGTGATAGTACATGAAATAGTATCGAAATATTGGTAAAATGAATATATTTACATAATATCAAACTACATGAAAAACGTGAAAAAAGTCACTATTTTACCATATTTGAGGATTTAATCTTCAAATCATAGAGCGAGGTTTCGTATTATTTAGATCCAAGAAAAGACATAAGACAATGTTGTTTCCAATACAAATGATAAAAAACAATGTGTTTTCATTAGAATTAACTAAAATGTTCTTGATTTTCCGTTATTATTACCGATGGAAGATGTACACGAAAACCGCTCTATTCCGGCTGAAACGTCGATATATGCAATAAAAACAGAACATCTCCCCTTTTCAATATCTTAATCAGTATCTTAACGAGAAACAAATAGTTGATTGAAAATGAAGTATTTAAGGTTAATTTCTAATCAATTATGTGTTTACATCATTTTTATCGTATATATATAATGAATTAATACCCATAAACTGAAAATTCACAAAACGTGGAAAAACGGCAAAATATTGCCTAATTCGATGATACTTTGTTTAAATCACATAGAGGAAAAGGGGATGATAAACGTCAAAATATTGCTAAATTCGGTGATTTTTCGTACGAAACAAAATGCAAGAAAACTTGCTTAAAATGCAATATTATGCGACATTCTGAGATTTGAAGGCCAAATCACATATTGTGATACTACATGAAATAGTATCGAAATATTGGTAAAAATGAATATATTTACGTAATATCAAACTACATGCAAAACGTGAAAAAGTCACTATTTTACCATATATGAGGATTTAAACTTCAAATCATAGAGCGAGGTTTCGTATTATTTAGATCCAAGAAAAGACATAAGACAATGTTGTTTCCAATACAAATGATAAAAAACAATGTGTTTTCATTAGAATTAACTAAAATGTTCTTGATTTTCCGTTTATATTACCGATGGAAGATGTACACGAAAACCACTCTATTCCGTCTGAAACGTCGAAATATGCAATAAAAACAGAACTTCTCCCCTTTTCAATATCCTACTCAGTATCTTAACAAGAAACAAATAGTTGATTGAAAATGAAGTATTTAAGGTTAATTTCTAATCAATTATGTGTTTGCTTCATTTTTATCGTATATATAATGAATTAATACCAATAAACTGAAAATTCAAAAAAACGTGGAAAAACGGCCAAATATTGCCTAATTCGATGATATTTTGTTTAAATCACATAAAGGAAAAGAGGATGATAAACGTCAAGATATTGCTAAATTCGATGATTTTTCGTCCGAAACAAAATGCAAGAAAACTTGCTTAAATTGCAATCTTATGCGAAATTCTGAGATTTGAAGGCCAAATCACATATCGTGATACTACATGAAATAGTATCGAAATATTGGTAAAAATGAATATATTTACGTAATATCAAACTACATGAAAAACGTGAAAAAGTCACTATTTTACCATATTTGAAGATTTTAACTTCAAATCATTGAGCGAGGTTTCGTATTATTTAGATCCAAGAAAAGACATATGACAATGTTGTTTCCAATCCCTCTTTTGAGCCTCTGAATCCCTCAGAGGCTTAAGAGAGTGATGCAGAGGATCAAGAGAGGGAAGAAGAGGCTTAGGAGAGTGATGCAGAGGCTTAAGAGAGTGATGCAGAGGCTCAAGAGAGTGATGCAGAGGATCAAGAAAGTGATGCAGAGGCTCGAGAGAGTAATGCAGAGGCTCAAGAGAGGGATTCAGAGGCTCAAGAGAGGGATTCATAGGCTTAAGAGAGTGATGCTGAGGCTGAAGAGAGTGCTGCAGAGGCTCAAGAAAGGGATGCAGAGGCTCAAGAGAGTGATGCAGAGGATTACGAGAGAGATGCAGAGGCTCAAGAGAGGGAAGCACAGGCTTAACTGAGTGATGCAAAGACTCAGGAGAAGGATGCGAGGCTCATGAGAGGGATGCAGGAGTTCAAGAGAGGGATGCAGAGGCTCAAGGAAGGGATGCAGAGGCATAAGAAAGTGATGTAGAGGCTCAAAATAGAGATGCAAAGGCTTAAGAGGGTGATGCAGAGGCTCAAGAGATTGATGCAGAGGCTCAAGAAATTGATGCAGGGGCCCAGGAGAGTGATGCAGATGCTCAAGAGATGGATGCAGAGGATAAAGAGAGTGATGCAGAGGCTCATACTTTTATCGTATATATAATGAATTAGTACCCATAGACTGAAAATTCACAAAAACGTGAAAAACTGAAAAATATTTCCTAATTCGATGATATTTTGTTTAAATCACATAAAGGAAAAGGAGATGATAAACGTCAAAATATTGCTAAATTCGATGATTTTTCGTACGAAACAAAATGCAAGAAAACTTGCTTAAAATGCAATATTATGCGAAATTCTGAGATTTGAAGGCCAAATCACATATCGTGATACTACATGAAATAGTATCGAAATATTGCTAAAAATGAATATATTTACGTAATATCAAACTACATGAAAAACGTAAAAAAAGTCACTATTTTACCATATTTGAAGATTTTAACTTCAAATTATAGAGCGAGGTTTCGTATTATTTAGATCCAAAAAAAGACATATGACAATGTTGTTTCCAATACAAATGATAAAAATCAATGTGTTTTCATTAGAATTAACAAAAAAAAAACTGATTTTCCGTTTATATTACCGATGGAAGATGTACACGAAAACATCTCTATTCCGGCTGAAACGTCGATATATATTCAATAAAAACAGAACTTCTCCCCTTTCAATATCTTACTCAGTATTTTAACGAGAAACAAATAGTTGATAGAAAATGAAGTATTTAAGGTTAATTTCTAATCAATTATGTGTTTGCATCATTTTTATCGTATATATAATGAATTAATACCCATAAACTGAAAATTCACAAAAACGTGGAAAAACGGCAAAATATTGCCTAATTCGATGATATTTTGTTTAAATCACATAGAGGAAAAGGGGATGATAAACGTCAAAATATTGCTAAATTCGATGATTTCTCGTACAAAACAAAATGCAAGAAATTTGCTTAAAATGCAATATGTTGCGACATTCTGAGATTTGAAGGCCAAATCACATATTGTGATAGTACATGAAATAGTATCGAAATATTGGTAAAAATGAATATATTTACATAATATCAAACTACATGAAAAACGTGAAAAAAGTCACTATTTTACCATATTTGAGGATTTAATCTTCAAATCATAGAGCGAGGTTTCGTATTATTTAGATCCAAGAAAAGACATAAGACAATGTTGTTTCCAATACAAATGATAAAAAACAATGTGTTTTCATTAGAATTAACTAAAATGTTCTTGATTTTCCGTTATTATTACCGATGGAAGATGTACACGAAAACCGCTCTATTCCGGCTGATACGTCGATATATGCAATAAAAACAGAACTTCTCCCCTTTTCAATATCTTACTCAGTATCTTAACGGGAAACAAATAGTTGATAGAAAATGAAGTATTTAAGGTTAATTTCTAATCAATTATGTGTATGGATCATTTTTATCGTATATATAATGAATTAATAACAATAAACTGAAAATTCACAAAAACGTGGAAAAACGGCCAAATATTGCCTAATTCGATGATATTTTGTTTAAATCACATAGAGGAAAAGGGGATGATGAACGTCAAAATATTGCTAAATATGATGATTTTTCGTACGAAACAAAATGCAAGAAAACTTGCTTAAAATGCAATATTATGTTAAATTCTGAGATTTGAAGGCCAAATCACATATCGTTATACTACATGAAATAGTATCGAAATATTGCTAAAAATGAATATATTTACGTAATATCAAACTACATGAAAAACGTGAAAAAAGTCACTATTTTACCATATTTGAAGATTTTAACTTCAAATTATAGAGCGAGGTTTCGTATTATTTAGATCCAAAAAAAGACATATGACAATGTTGTTTCCAATACAAATGTTAAAAATCAATGTGTTTTCATTAGAATTAACAAAAAAAAAACTGATTTTCCGTTTATATTACCGATGGAAGATGTACACGAAAACATCTCTATTCCGGCTGAAACGTCGATATATATTCAATAAAAACAGAACTTCTCCCCTTTCAATATCTTACTCAGTATTTTAACGAGAAACAAATAGTTGATAGAAAATGAAGTATTTAAGGTTAATTTCTAATCAATTATGTGTTTGCATCATTTTTATCGTATATATAATGAATTAATACCCATAAACTGAAAATTCACAAAAACGTGGAAAAACGGCAAAATATTGCCTAATTCGATGATATTTTGTTTAAATCACATAGAGGAAAAGGGGATGATAAACGTCAAAATATTGCTAAATTCGATGATTTCTCGTACAAAACAAAATGCAAGAAATTTGCTTAAAATGCAATATGTTGCGACATTCTGAGATTTGAAGGCCAAATCACATATCGTGATACTACATGAAATAGTATCGAAATATTGCTAAAAATGAATATATTTACGAAATATCAAACTACATGAAAAACGTGAAAAAAGTCACTATTTTACCATATTTGAAGATTTTAACTTCAAATTATAGAGCGAGGTTTCGTATTATTTAGATCCAAAAAAAGACATATGACAATGTTGTTTCCAATACAAATGATAAAAATCAATGTGTTTTCATTAGAATTAACAAAAAAAAACCTGATTTTCCGTTTATATTACCGATGGAAGATGTACACGAAAACATCTCTATTCCGGCTGAAACGTCGATATATATTCAATAAAAACAGAACTTCTCCCCTTTTCAATATCTTACTCAGTATTTTAACGAGAAACAAATAGTTGATAGAAAATGAAGTATTTAAGGTTAATTTCTAATCAATTATGTGTTTGCATCATTTTTATCGTATATATAATGAATTAATACCCATAAACTGAAAATTCACAAAAACGTGGAAAAACGGCAAAATATTGCCTAATTCGATGATATTTTGTTTAAATCACATAGAGGAAAAGGGGATGATAAACGTCAAAATATTGCTAAATTCGATGATTTCTCGTACAAAACAAAATGCAAGAAATTTGCTTAAAATGCAATATGTTGCGACATTCTGAGATTTGAAGGCCAAATCACATATTGTGATAGTACATGAAATAGTATCGAAATATTGGTTAAAATGAATATATTTACGTAATATCAAACTACATGAAAAACGTGAAAAAAGTCACTATTTTACCATATTTGAGGATTTAATCTTCAAATCATAGAGCGAGGTTTCGTATTATTTAGATCCAAGAAAAGACATAAGACAATGTTGTTTCCAATACAAATGATAAAAAACAATGTGTTTTCATTAGAATTAACTAAAATGTTCTTGATTTTCCGTTTATATTACCGATGGAAGATGTACACGAAAACTGTTCTATTCCGGCTGAAACGTCGATATATGCAATAAAAACAGAACTTCTCCCCTTTTCAATATCTTACTCAGTATCTTAACGAGAAACAAATAGTTGATTGAAAATGAAGCATTTAAGGTTAATTTCTAATCAATTATGTGTTTGCATCATTTTTATCGTATATATAATGAATTAATAACAATAAACTGAAAATTCACAAAAACGTGGAAAAACGGCAAAATATTGCCTAATTCGATGATATTTTGATTAAATCACATAAAGGAAAAGGGGATGATAAACGTCAAAATATTGCTAAATTAGATGATTTTTCGTATGAAACAAAATGCAAGAAAACTTGCTTAAATTGCAATATTATGCGAAATTCTGAGATTTGAAGGCCAAATCAAATATCGTGATACTACATGAAATAGTATCGAAATATTGGTAAAAATGAATATATTTAGGTAATATCAAACTACATGAAAAACGTGAATAAAGTCACTATTTTACCATATTTGAAGATATTAACTTCAAATCATAGAGCGAGGTTTCGCATTATTTAGATCCAAGAAAAGACATATGACAATGTTGTTTCCAATACAAATGATAAAAACAAATGTGTTTTCATTAGAATTAACTAAAATGTTCTTGATTTTCCGTTTATATTACTGATGGAAGATGAACACGTAAAACCGCTCTAATCCGGCTGAAACGTCGATATATGCAATAACAACCGAACTTCTCCCCTTTTCAATATCCTACTCAGTATTTTAACGAGAAAGAAATGGTTGATTGAAAATGAAGTATTTAAGGTTAATTTCTAATCAATTATGTGTTTGCATAATTTTTATCGTATATTTAATGAATTAATAACAATAAACTGAAAACTCACAAAAACGTGAAAAACGGAAAAATATTGCCTAATTCGATGATATTTTGTTTAAATCACATAAAGGAAAAGGAGATGATAAACGTCAAAATATTGCTAAATTCGATGATTTTTCGTACGAAACAAAATGCAAGAAAACTTGCTTAAAATGCAATATTATGCGAAATTCTAAGATTTGAAGGCCAAATCACATATCATGATACTACATGAAATAGTATCGAAATATTGCTAAAAATGAATATATTTACGTAATATCAAACTACATGAAAAACGTGAAAAAAGTCACTATATAACCATATTTTAGTATTTTAACTTCAAATCATAGAGCGAGGTTTCGTATTATTTAGATCCAAAAAAAGACATATGACAATGTTGTTTCCAATACAAATGATAAAAATCAACGTGTTTTCATTAGAATTAACAAAAAAAAACCTGATTTTCCGTTTATATTAACGATGGAAGATGTACACGAAAACATCTCTATTCCGTCTGAAACGTCGATATATTCAATAAAAACAGAACTTCTCCCCTTTTCAATATCTTACTCAGTATTTTAACGAGAAACAAATAGTTGATTGAAAATGAAGTATTTAAGGTTATTATTTAATCAATTATATGTTTGCATCATTTTTATCGTATATATAATGAATTAATACCCATAAACTGAAAATTCACAAAAACGTGGAAAAACGGCAAAATATTGCCTAATTCGATGATATTTTGTTTAAATTACATAGAGGAAAAGGGGATGATAAACGTCAAAATATTGCTAAATTCGATGATTTCTCGTACAAAACAAAATACAAGAAATTTGCTTAAAATGCAATATGTTGCGACATTCTGAGATTTGAAGGCCAAATCACATATTGTGATAGTACATGAAATAGTATCGAAATATTGGTAAAAATGAATATATTTACGTAATATCAAACTACATGAAAAACGTGAAAAAAGTCACTATTTTACTATTTTTGAGGATTTAAACTTCAAATCATAGAGCGAGGTTTCGTATTGTTTAGATCCAAGAAAAGACATAAGAGAATGTTGTTTCCAATACAAATGATAAAAAAACAATGTGTTTTCATTAGAATTAACTAAAATGTTCTTGATTTTCCGTTTATATTACCGATGGAAGATGTACACGAAAACCGTTCTATTCCGGCTGAAACGTCGATATATGCAATAAAAACAGAACTTCTCCGCTTTTCAATATTTTACTCAGTATCTTAACGAGAAACAAATAGTTGATTGAAAATGAAGCATTTAAGGTTAATTTCTAATCAATTATGTGTTTGCATCATTTTTATCGTATATATAATGAATTAATACCCATAAACTGAAAATTCACAAAAACGTGGAAAAACGGCAAAATATTGCCTAATTCGATGATATTTTGTTTAAATCACATAGAGGAAAAGGGGATGATAAACGTCAAAATATTGCTAAATTTGATGATTTTTCGTATGAAACAAAATGCAAGAAAACTTGCTTAAATTGCAATATTATGCGAAATTCTGAGATTTGAAGGCCAAATCACATATCGTGATACTACATGAAATAGTTTCGAAATATTGGTAAAAATGAATATATTTACGTAATATCAAACTACATGAAAAACGTGAAAAAAGTCACTATTTAACCATATTTGAGGATTTTAACTTCAAATCATAGAGCGAGGTTTCGTATTATTTATATAATCAATGTGTTTTCATTAGATTTAACAAAAAAAAAAACTGATTTTCCGTTTATATTACCGATGGAAGGTGTACACGAAAACATCTCTATTCCGGCTGAAGCAGTGAAGAGGAGTGTCACGTGCTTCTGTAGAGGTGGTGAAGCACCATAGTTGTTCGAGGAAACTTCATGGTGTAGCAGCCAGGAGAGCTGAGGAGGACCCTAGTAGAGGTAGTGAAGCACTATAGTTGCCCAAGGAAAACTTCATGGTGTAGCAGCCTGGAGGAGCTGCAGAGGATCCTGGTAGTTCCTGAAGAGATCAGGGTAGTGAACTTCCCGATATGGAAGGAAAGTTCTAAAGGATTACTTGTAGGGAAGTGATAGAGTGTTTGGTTGTCCTTAGGGTGCAAGGCGCAGTGAGAGGTGAGTGATTTTTTGCCGTTCTTGTGCCGAGGAGTGTCTATACTGAAGCATAGACTTACAGACGTAGGTTGGATTACCTACAGATGTATGTGTTTTAGGACTGATAGGGTGATCGATTGATCATTGTTGTGTATCAAGGAACATTTATACTGATATATATATATATATATATATATATATATATATATATATATATATATATATATATATATATATATATATATTTATATATATATATATATATATATATATATATATATATATATATATATATATATATATATATATATATATAAATATATAACATATATAAATATGTTATTGCATTCATACGCTGATTTTCCTTGTACATGTTTTTATATATATTCTCTCGCTGATAGTGCAACATTGTAGTATAAGACTTGATCGACTTGAGGAGGTAGATAGTATCAGGTGGTGAATCAGAAGATAGGATACCACTTGGTAAGCTGATGATAGAGTTCTGATGGAATTGGAGTGCAACCTGACTGAAATAGTATAGAGTGTAGGATTCATTATTATTATTATTGTATGTGTGTATGAACTGTGTATGTGCTTTGTCCAGTAAATGTATTCAAATTTGCTGGTGTTTGGCCTTGTCCTAGTGAGGCTTCCCAAGAAGTAGTAAAGAAGGAGAGAAAGGAAGAACCAAGAACCACTGCTGTGGACAGGGTAGGACGTAAAATTAATAAGTCAAAGGGGGATTGAGGAGATCATATCACATAAGGAGAAAGTGGGGAACCCAGCTGGCGACCTTGTCAAAAGATAGAGAAGGCAGGCGGGAAAGGATTTCCTGCAACTTTTTGTCTGGCAGGCAAGACTCAGGAGAAGTTATTGTTAAAAGGTAAGCCTGGGTCTTCCTTCACTTCTCCATGGGTCTAGGCCGGAATTGCTAATGGCAGTTTCCCCGTGGTTGACTGAAGGGCTTCCAGGGGGAATCAGTGGCACCCCTAGTGGTGGGGGCAAAGACCTGCGGTGGTGGGTATTACTGGTCCTCTCCTGTGGGACCAGGAGACTCCGGTGAGTCCCAAGAGTCGGAGGGGCTGAGTATTCAGCCTTCTGAGCCCTTTAGCAGCCGACTGCTAGCAGAGCCCCAGCCCACCCCCTGTGACAGTATCCAATGTAACTCCTCGAAAGTCAACGTTTCATCAGTTTCTTCCCCATTCAATCAAACTTCATCTTCTCCATCACTACAATCGGTATCGTAACTACTACGGCATAAGTAATTGAATATCCAATGTAACTCGTCGAAAGTCAACATTTCATCAGTTTCGTCTCCACTCAAGCAAACTTAAGCAAACACATAATTGATTAGATAATAACCTTAAATACTTCATTTTCAATCAACTATTTGTTTCTCGTTAAAATACTGAGTAAGTTATTGAAAAGGGGAGAAGTTCTGTTTTTATTGCATATATCGACGTTTCAGCCGGAGTAGAGCGGTTTTACTTGTACATCTTCCATCGGTAATATAAACGGAAAATCAAGAACATTTTTGTTAATTCTAATGAAAACACATTGGTTTTTATCATTTGTATTGGAAACAACTATGTCATATGTCTTTTCTTGGATCTAAATAATACGAAACCTCGCTCTATGATTTGAAGTTAAAATCCTCAAATAATGTACAATAGTGACTTTTTTCACGTTTTTCATGTAGTTTGATATTATGTAAATATATTCATTTTTACCAATATTTCGATACTATTTCATGTAGTATCACGATATGTGATTTGGCCTTCAAATCTCAGAATTTCGCATAAAGTTGCAGTTTAAGCAAGTTTTCTTGCATTTTGTTTCGTACGTAAAATCATGGAATTTTGCAATATTTTGACGTTTATCATCCACTTTTCCTCTATGTGATTTAAACAAAATATCATCGAATTAGGCAATATTTTGCCGTTTTTCTACTTTTTTGTGAATTTCCAGTTTATGGGTATTAATTCATTATATATACGATAAAAATGATACAAACACATAATTGATTAGATAATAACTTTAAATACTTCATTTTCAATCAACTATTTGTATCTCGTTAAAATACTGAGTAAGATATTGAAAAGGGGAGAAGTTCTGTTTTTAATGCATATATCGACGTTTCAGCCGGAATAGAGCGGTTTTCGTGTACATCTTCCATCGTTAATATAAACGGAAAATCAGGAACATTTTAGTTAATTCTAAAGAAAACACATTGATTTTTATCGTTTGTATTGGAAACAACTATGTCATATGTCTTTTCTTGGATCTAAATAACACGAAACCTCGCTCTATGATATGAAGTCAAAATCCTCAAATATGGTAAAATAGTGTTTTTTTTAGTTTTTCATGTAGTTTGATATTACGTAAATATATTCATTTTTACCAATATTTCGATACTATTTAATGTAGTATCACCATATGTGATTTGGCCTTCAAATCTCATAATGTCGCATAATATTGCATTTTAAGCAAGTTTTCTTGCATTTTGTTTTGTACGAAAAATCATCGAATATAGCAATATTTTGACGTTTATCATCCCCTTTTCCTTTATGTGATTTAGACAAAATATCCTCGAATTAGGCAATATTTTGCCGTTTTTCCACGTTTTTGTGAATTTTCAGTTTAATGTTAATAATTCCTTAAATATACGATAAAAATCATGCAAACACATAATTGATTAGAAATTAACCTTAAATGCTTCATTTTCAATCAACCATTTGTTTCTCGTTAAAATACTGAGTAGGATATTGAAAAGGAGAGAAATTCGGTTTTTATTGCATATATCAACGTTTCAGCCGGATTAGAGCGGTTTTACTTGTACATCTTCCATCGGTAATATAAACGGAAAATCAGGAACATTTTAGTTAATTCTAATGAAAACACATTGATTTTTACCGTTTGTATTGGAATCAACTATGTCATATGTGTTTTCTTGGATCTAAATAACACGAAACCTCGCTCTATGATTTGAAGTTAAAATCCTCAAATATGGTTAAAAAGTGAATTTTCACGTTTTTCATGTAGTTCGATATTACTTAAATGTATTAATTTTTACCAATATTTCGATACTATTTCATGTAGTATCACGATATGTGATTTGGCCTTCAAATCTCGGAATGTCGCATAATATTGCATTTTAAGCAAGTTTTCTTGCATTTTGTTTCGTACGAAAAATCATCGAATTTTGCAATATTTTGAAGTGTATCATCTCCTTTTCCTTTATGTGATTTAAACAAAATATCATCGAATTAGGCAATATTTTGCCGTTTTTCTACTTTTTTGTGAATTTTCAGTTTATGGGTATTAATTCATTATATATACGATAAAAATGATACAAACACATAATTGATTAGATAATAACCTTAAATACTTCATTTTCAATCAACTATTTGTTTCTCGTTAAAATACTGAGTAAGATATTGAAAAGGGGAGAAGTTCTGTTTAATTGCATATATCGACGTTTCAGCCGGAATAGAGCGGTTTACGTGTACATCTTCCATCGGTAATATAAACGGAAAATCAGGAACATTTTAGTTAATTCTAAAGAAAACAAATTGATTTTTATCGTTTGTATTGGAAACAACTATGTCATATGTCTTTTCTTGGATCTAAATAACACGAAACCTCGCTCTATGATTTGAAGTTAAAATCCTCAAATATGGTAAAATAGTGTTTTTTTTACGTTTTTCATGTAGTTTGATATTACGTAAATATATTCATTTTTACCAATATTTCGATACTATTTAATGTAGTATCACGATATGTGATTTGGCCTTCAAATCTCATAATGTCGCATAATATTGCATTTTAAGCAAGTTTTCTTGCATTTTGTTTCGTACGAAAAATTATCGAATATAGCAATATTTTGACGTTTATCATCCCCTTTTCCTTTATGTGATTTAGACCAAATATCCTCGAATTAGGCAATATTTTGCCGTTTTTCCACGTTTTTGTGAATTTTCATTTTAATGTTATTAATTCCTTAAATATACGATAAAAATCATGCAAATACATAATTGATTAGAAATTTACATTAAATACTTCATTTTCAATCAACCATTTGTTTCTCGTTAAAATACTGAGTAGGATATTGAAAAGGAGAGAAGTTCGGTTTTTATTGCATATATCGACGTTTCAGCCGGATTAGAGCGGTTTTACTTGTACATCTTCCATCGGTAAAATAAACGGAAATTCAAGAACATTTTAGTTAATTCTAATGAAAACACATTGGTTTTATCATTTGTATTTGAAACAACATTGTCATGTCTTTTCTTGGATCTAAATAATATGAAACCTCGCTCTATGATTTGAAGTTAAAATCCTCAAATAATGTAAAATAGTGAATTCTCACGTTTTTCATGTAGTTTGATATTATGTAAATATATTCATTTACCAATATTTCGATTCTATTTCATGTAGTATCACGATATGTGATTTGGCCTTCAAATCTTAGAATTTCGCATAAAGTTGCATTTTAAGCAAGTTTTCTTGCATTTTGTTTCGTCCGAAAAATCATCGAATTTAGCAATATTTTGACGTTTATCATCCCCTTTTTCTTAATGTGATTTAAACAAAATATCATCGAATTAGGCAATATTATCCGTTTATCCAGGTTTTTGTGAATTTTCAGTTTATGGGTATTAATTCATTATATATACGATGAAAATGATGCAAACAAATAATTGATTAGATCAATTATTTGTTTGACCTTAAATACTTCATTTTCAATCAACTATTTGTTTCTCGTTAAAATACTGAGTAAGATATTGAAAAGGGGAGAAGTTCTGTTTTTATTGCATATATCGACGTTTCAGCCGGAATAGAGAGGTTTTCGTGTACATCTTCCATCGTTAATATAAACGGAAAATCAGGAACATTTTAGTTAATTCTAAAGAAAACACATTGATTTTTATCGTTTGTATTGGAAACAACTGTCATATGTCTTTTCTTGCATCTAAATAACACGAAACCTCGCTCTATGATTTGACGTCAAAATCCTCAAATATGGTAAAATAGTGTTTTTTTTACGTTTTTCATGTAGTTTGATATTACGTAAATATATTCATTTTTACCAATATTTCGATACTATTTCATGTAGTATCACGATATGAGCCTCTGCAAGAAAGTGATGCAGAGGCTCGAGAGAGTAATGCAAAGGCTAAAGAGAGGGATTCAGAGGCTCAAGAGAGTAATGCAGAGGCTGAAGAGAGAGATGCAGAGGCTTAAGAGAGTAATGTAGAGGCTAATGAGAGTGATGCAGAGGCTCAAGTGAATGATGTAAAGGCTTAAGAGAGGGATGCAGAGGCTCAAGAGAATGACGCAGAGGCTCAAGAGAGTGATGAAGAGGATGAACAGAGAGATGCAGAGGATTAAGTGAGTGAGGCAGAGACTCAAGAGAGTGATGCAGAGGCTTAAGAGAGTGATGCAGAGGCTTAAGAGAGTGATGCAGAGGGTCAAGAGAGGGAAGAAGAGGCTTAGGAGAGTGATGCAGAGGCTTAAGAGAGTGAGGCAGAGGCTTAAGAGAGTGATGCAGAGGCTCAAGAGAATGATGCAGAGGATCAAGAAAGTGATGCAGAGGCTCGAGAGAGTAATGCAAAGGCTAAAGAGAGGGATTCAGAGGCTGAAGAGAGGGTTTCATAGGCTTAAGAGAGGGAAGCACAGGCTTAACTGAGTGATGCAAAGACTCAAGAGAAGGCTGCGAGGCTCATGAGAGGGATGCAGGAGTTCAAGAGAGGGATGCAGAGGCTCAAGAAAGGGATGCAGAGGCTTAAGAAAGTGATGCAGAGGCTCAAAATAGGGATGCAGAGGCTTAAGAGGGTGATGCAGAGGCTCAAGAGAGTGATGCAGAGGCTCAAGAAATTGATGCAGGGGCCCAGGAGAGTGATGGAGATGCTCAAGAGATGGATGCAGAGGATGAAGAGAGTGATGTAGAGGCTCATACTGTTATCGTATATATAATGAAATAATACCCATAGACTGAAAATTCACAAAAACGTGGAAAACGGCAAAATATTGCCAAATTCGATGATATTTTGTTTGAATCACATAAAGGAAAAGGAGATGATAAACGTCAAAATATTGCTAAATTCGATGATTTTTCGTACAAAACAAAATGCAAGAAAACTTGCTCAAAATGCAATATTATGCGAAATTCTGAGATTTGAAGGCCAAATCACATATCGTGATACAACATGAAAAAGTATCGAAATATTGGTAAAAATGAATATATTTACGTAATATCAAACTACATGAAAAACGTGAAAAAAGTCACTATTTAACCATATTTGAGGATTTTAACTTCAAATCATAGAGCGAGGTTTAGTATTATTTAGATCCAAAAAAAGACATATGACAATGTTGTTTCCAATACAAATGATAAAAATCAATGTGTTTTCATTAGAATTAGCTAAAATGTTCTTGATTTACCGTTTATATTACCGATGGAAGATGTACACGAAAACCGCTCTATTCCGGCTGAAACGTCGATATATGCAATAAAAACAGAACTTCTCCCCTTTTCAATATCTTACTCAGTATCTTAACGAGAAACAAATAGTTGATTGAAAATGAAGTATTTAAGGTGAATTTCTAATCAATTATGTGTTTGCATCAGTTTTATCGTATATATAATGAATTAATACCCATAAACTGAAAATTCACAAAACGTGGAAAAACGGCAAAATATTGCCTAATTCGATGATATTTTGTTTAAATCACATAGAGGGAAAGGGGATGATAAACGTCAAAGTACTGCTAAATTCGGTGATTTTTCGTACGAAACAAAATGCAAGAAAACTTGCTTAAAATGCAATATTACGCGACATTCTGAGATATGAAGGCCAAATCACATATTGTGATACTACATGAAATAGTATCGAAATATTGGTAAAAATGAATATATTTACGTAATATCAAACTCCATGAAAAACGTGAAAAAGTCACTATTTTACCATATATGACGAATTAAACTTCAAATCATAGAGCGAGGTTTCGTATTATTTAGATCCAAGAAAAGACATAAGACAATGTTGTTTCCAATACAAATGATAAAAAACAATGTGTTTTCATTAGAATTAACTAAAATGTTCTTGATTTTCCGTTTATATTACCGATGGAAGATGTACACGAAAATGGCTCTATTCCGTCTGAAACGTCGAAATATGGAATAAAAACAGAACTTCTACCCTTTTCAATATCTTACTCAGTATCTTAACGAGAAACAAATAGTTGATTGAAAATGAAGTATTTAAGGTTAATTTCTAATCAATTATGTGTTTGCTTCATTTTTATCGTATATATAATGAATTATTAACAATAAACTGAAAATTCACAAAAACGTGGAAAAACGGCAAAATATTGCCTAATTCGATGATATTTTGTTTAAATCACATAAAGGAAAAGAGGATGATAAACGTCATGATATTGCTAAATTCGATGATTTTTCGTCCGAAACAAAATGCAAGAAAACTTGCTTAAATTGCAATATTTTGCGAAATTCTGAGATTTGAAGGCCAAATCACATATCGTGATACTACATGAAATAGTATCGAAATATTGGTAAAAATTAATATATTTACGTAATATCAAACTACATGAAAAACGTGAAAAAAGTCTCTATTTTACCATATTTGGAGATTTTAACATCAAATCATAGAGCGAGGTTTTGTATTATTTAGATCCAAAAAAAGACATATGACAACGTTGTTTCCAATACAAATGATAAAAATCAATGTGTTTTCGTTAGAATTAACAAAAAAAACCTGATTTTCCGTTTATATTACCGATGGAAGATGTACACGAAAACATCTGTATTCCGGCTGAAACGTCGATATATTCAATAAAAACAGAACTTCTCCCCTTTTCAATATCTTACTCAGTATTTTACCGAGAACCAAATAGTTGATTGAAAATGAAGTATTTATGGTTATTATCTAATCAATTATGTGTTTGCATCATTTTTATCGTATTTATAATGAATTAATACCCAGAAACTGAAAATTCACAAAAACGTGGAAAAACGGCAAAATATTGCCTAATTCGATGATATTTTGTTTAAATCACATAGAGGAAAAGGGGATGATAAACGTCAAAATATTGCTAAATACGATGATTTTTCGTTCGAAAAAAAATGCAAGAAAACTTGCTTGAAATGCAATATTATGCGACATTCTGAGATTTGAAGACCAAATCACATATTGTGATACTACATGAAATAGTATCGAAATATTGGTAAAAATTATTATATATACGTAATATCAAACTACATGAAAAACGTGAAAAAAGTCACTATATAACCATATATGAGTATTTTAACTTCAAATCATAGAGCGAGGTTTCGTATTTTTTAGATCCAAAAAAAGACATATGACAATGTTGTTTCCAATACAAATGATAAAAAACAATGTGTTTTCATTAGAATTAACTAAAATGTTCTTGATTTTCTGTTATTATTACCGATGGAAGATGTACACGAAAACCGCTCTATTCCGGCTGAAACGTCGATATATGCAATAAAAACAGAACTTCTCCCCTTTTCAATATCTTACTCAGTATCTTAACGAGAAACAAATAGTTGATAGAAAATGAAGTATGTAAGGTTAATTTCTAATCAATTATGTGTTTGCATCATTTTTATCGTATATTTAATGAATTAATAACAATAAACTGAAAATTCACAAAAACGTGAAAAAGGAAAAATATTGCCTAATTCGATGATATTTTGTTTAAATCACATAAAGGAAAAGGAGATGATAAACGTCAAAATATTGCTAAATTCGATGATTTTTCGTACGAAACAAAATGCAAGAAAACTTGCTAAAAATGCAATATTATGCGAAATTCTAAGATTTGAAGGCCAAATCACATATCGTGATACTACATGAAATAGTATCGAAATATTGCTAAAAATGAATATATTTACGTAATATCAAACTACATGAAAAACGTGAAAAAAGTCACTATTTTACCATATTTCGAGATTTTAACTTCAAATCATAGAGCGAGGTTTCGTATTATTTAGATCCAAGAAAAGACATATGACAATGTTGTTTCCAATACAAAAAATAAAAACCAATGTGTTTTCATTAGAATTATCTAAAATGTTTCTGATTTTCCGTTTATATTACCGATGGAAGATGTACACGTAAAACTGCTCTAATCAGGCTGAAACGTCGATGTATGCAATAAAAACCGAACTTCTCCCCTTTTCAATATCCTACTCAGTATTTTAACGAGAAACAAATGGTTGATTGAAAATGAAGTATTTAAGGTTAGTTTCTAATCAATTATGTGTTTGCATAATTTTTATCATATATTTAATGAATTAATAACAATAAAGTGAAAATTCACAAAAATGTGGAAAAACGGCAAAATATTGCCTAATTCGATGATATTATGTTTAAATCACATAAAGGAAAAGGGGATGATAAACGTCAAAATATTGCTAAATTTGATGATTTTTCGTACGAAACAAAATGCAAGAAAACTTGCTTAAAATGCAATATTATGCGAAATTCTGAGATTTGAAGGCCAAATCACATATCGTGATACTACATGAAATAGTATCGAAATTTTGGTAAAAATTATTATATATACGTAATATCAAACAACATGAAAAACGTGAAAAAAGTCACTATATGACCATATTTGAGTATTTTAACTTCAAATCATAGAGCGAGGTTTCGTATTATTTATACCCAAAAAAAGACATATGACAATGTTGTTTCCAATACAAATGATAAAAATCAATGTGTTTTCATTAGAATTAACCAAAAAAAAACCTGATTTTCCGTTTATATTAACGATGGAAGATGTACACGAAAACATCTCTATTCCGGCTGAAACGTCGATATATTCAATAAAAACAGAACTTCTCCCCTTTTCAATATCTTACTCAGTATTTTAACGAGAAACAAATAGTTGATTGAAAATGAAGTATTTAAGGTTATTATCTAATCAATTATATGTTTGCATCATTTTTATCGTATATATAATGAATTAATACCCATAAAATGAAAATTCACAAAAACGTGGAAAAACGGCAAAATATTGCCTAATTCGATGATATTTTGTTTAAATCACATAGAGGAAAAGGGGATGCTAAACGTCAAAATATTGCTAAATTCGATGATTTCTCGTACAAAACACAATGCAAGAAATTTGCTTAAAATGCAATATGTTGCGACATTCTGAGATTTGAAGGCCAAATCACATATTGTGATACTACGTGAAATAGTATCTAAATATTGGTAAAAATGAATATATTTACGTAATATCAAACTACATGAAAAACGTGAAAAAAGTCACTATTTTACCATATTTGAGGATTTGAACTTCAAATCATAGAGCGAGGTTTCGTATTATTTAGATCCAAGAAAAGACATAAGACAATGTTGTTTCCAATACAAATGATAAAAAACAATGTGTTTTCATTAGAATTAACTAAAATGTTCTTGATTTTCCGTTATTTTTACCGATGGAAGATGTACACGAAAACCGCTCTATTCCAGCTGAAACGTCGATATATGCAATAAAAACAGAACTTCTCCCCTTTTCAATATCTTACTCAGTATCTTAACGAGAATCAAATAGTTGATAGAAAATGAAGTATTTAAGGTTAATTCCTAATCAATTATGTTTTTGCATCATTTTTATCGTATATATAATGAATTAATAACAATAAACTGAAAATTCACAAAAACGTGGAAAAACGGCCAAATATTGCCTAATTCGATGATATTTTGTTTAAATCACATAGAGGAAAAGGGGATGATAAACGTCAAAATATTGCTAAATTTGATGATTTTTCGAGCGAAACAAAATGCAAGAAAACTTGCTTAAAATGCAATATTAGGCGAAATTCTGAGATTTGAAGGCCAAATCACATATCGTGATACTACATGAAATAGTATCGAAATATTGGTAAAAATTAATATATACACGTAATATCAAACTACATGTAAAACGTGAAAAAAGTCACTATTTAACCATATTTGAGGATTTTAACTTCAAATCATAGAGCGAGGTTTCGTATTATTTAGATCCAAAAAAAGACATATGACATTGTTGTTTCCAATACAAATGATAAAAATCAATGTGTTTTCGTTAGAATTAACAAAAAAAAAAAACTGATTTTCCGTTTATATTACCGATGGAAGATGTAAACGAAAACATCTGTATTCCGGCTGAAACGTCGATATATTCAATACAAACAGAACTTCTCCCCTTTTCAATATCTTACTCAATATTTTAACGAGAAACAAATAGTTGATTGAAAATTAAGTATTTAAGGTTATTATCTAATCAATTATGTGTTTGCATCATTTTTATCGTATATATAATGAATTAATACCCAGAAACTGAAAATTCACAAAAACGTGGAAAAACGGCAAAATATTGCATAATTCGATGATATTTTGTTTAAATCACATAGAGGAAAGGGGGATGATAAACGTCAAAATATTGCTAAATTCGATGATTTCTCGTACAAAACAAAATGCAAGAAAACTTGCTTAAAATGCAATATTATGCGAAATTCTAAGATTGGAAGGCCAAATCACATATCGCGATACTACATGAAATAGTATCGAAATATTGCTAAAAATGAATATATTTACGTAATATGAAACTACATGAAAAACGTGAAAAAAAGTAACTATATAACCATATTTGAGTATTTTAACTTCAAATCATAGAGCGAGGTTTCGTATTATTTAGATCCAAAAAATGACATATGACAATGTTGTTTCCAATACAAATGATAAAAATCAATGTGTTTTCATTAGAATTAACAAAAAAAAAAACTGATTTTCCGTTTATATTAACGATGGAAGATGTACACGAAAACATCTCTATTCCGGCTGAAACGTCGATATATTCAATAAAAACAGAACTTCTCCCCTTTTCAATATCTTACTCAGTATTTTACCGAGAAACAAATAGTTGATTGAAAATGAAGTATTTAAGGTTATTATTTAATCAATTATATGTTTGCATAATTTTTATCGTATATATAATGAATTAATACCCATAAACTGAAAATTCACAAAAACGTGGAAAAACGGGAAAATATTGCCTAATTCGATGATATTTTGTTTAAATCACATAGAGGAAAAGGGGATGATAAACGTCAAATTATTGCTAAATTCGATGATTTCTCGTAAAAAACAAAATACAAGAAATTTGCTTAAAATGCAATATGTTGCGACATTCTGAGATTTGAAGGCCAAATCACATATTGTGATAGTACATGAAATAGTATCGAAATATTGGTAAAAATGAATATATTTACGTAATATCAAACTACATGAAAAACGTGAAAAAAGTCTCTATTTTATCATATTTGAGGATTTAATCTTCAAATCATAGAGCGAGGTTTCGTATTATTTAGATCCAAGAAAAGACATAAGACAATGTTGTTTCCAATACAAATGATAAAAAACAATGTGTTTTCATTAGAATTAACTAAAATGTTCTTGATTTTCCGTTATTATTACCGATGGAAGATGTACACGAAAACCGCTCTATTCCGGCTGATACGTCGATATATGCAATAAAAACAGAACTTCTCCCCTTTTCAATATCTTACTCAGTATCTTAACGAGAAACAAATAGTTGATAGAAAATGAAGTATTTAAGGTTAATTTCTAATCAATTATGTGTTTGCATCATTTTTATCGTATATATAATGAATTAATAACAATAAACTGATAATTCACAAAAACGTGGAAAAACGGCCAAATATTGCCTAATTCGATGATATTTTGTTTAAATCACATAGAGGAAAAGGGGATGATGAACGTCAAAATATTGCTAAATTTGATGATTTTTCGTACGAAACAAAATGCAAGAAAACTTGCTTAAAATGCAATATTATGCGAAATTCTGAGATTTGAAGGCCAAATCACATATCGTGATACTACATGAAATAGTATCGAAATATTGGTAAAAATGAATATATTTACGTAATATCAAACTACATGAAAAACGTGAAAAAAGTCACTATTTAACCATATTTGAGGATTTTAACTTCAAATCATAGAGCGAGGTTTAGTATTATTTAGATCCAAAAAAGACATATGACAATGTTGTTTCCAATACAAATGATAAAAATCAATGTGTTTTCATTAGAATAAACAAAAAAAAAACCTGATTTTCCGTTTATATTTCCGATGGAAGATGTACACGAAAACATCTGTATTCCGGCTGAAACGTCGATATATTCAATAAAAACAGAACTTCTCCCCTTTTCAATATCTTACTCAGTATTTTAACGAGAAACAAATAGTTGATTGAAAATGAAGTATTTAAGGTTATTATCTAATCAATTATGTGTTTGCATCATTTTTATCGTATATATAATGAATTAATACCCATAAACTGAAAATTCACAAAACGTGGAAAAACGGCAAAATATTGCATAATTCGATGATATTTTGTTTAAATCACATAGAGGAAAAGGGGATGATAAACGTCAAAATATTGCTAAATTCGGTGATTTTTAGTACGAAACAAAATGCAAGAAAACTTGCTTAAAATGCAATATTATGCGACATTCTGAGATTTGAAGGCCAAATCAGATATTGTGATACTACATGAAATAGTATCGAAACATTGGTAAAAATGAATATATTTACGTAATATCAAACTACATGAAAAACGTGAAAAAAGTCACTATTTTACAATATTTGAGGATTTAAACTTCAAATCATAGAGCGAGGTTTCGTATTATTTAGATCCAAGAAAAGACATAAGACAATGTTGTTTCCAATACAAATGATAAAAAACAATGTGTTTTCATTAGAATTAACTAAAATGTTCTTGATTTACCGTTTATATTACCGATGGAAGATGTACACGAAAACCGCTCTATTCCGGCTGAAACGTCGATATATGCAATAAAAACAGAACTTCTCTCCTTTTCAATATCTTATTCAGTATCTTAACGAGAAACAAATAGTTGATTGAAAATGAAGTATTTAAGGTTAATTTCTAATCAATTATGTGTTTGCATCATTTTTATCGTATATATAATGAATTAATACCCAGAAACTGAAAATTCACAAAAACGTGGAAAAACGGCAAAATATTGCATAATTCGATGATATTTTGTTTAAATCACATAGAGAAAAGGGGGATGATAAACGTCAAAATATTGCTAAATTCGATGATTTCTCGTACAAAACAAAATGCAAGAAAACTTCCTTAAAATGCAATATTATGCGAAATTCTAAGATTTGAAGGCCAAATCACATATCGCGATACTACATGAAATAGTATCGAAATATTGCTAAAAATGAATATATTTACGTAATATCAAACTACATGAAAAACGTGAAAAAAAGTAACTATATAACCATATTTGAGTATTTTAACTTCAAATCATAGAGCGAGGTTTCGTATTATTTAGATCCAAAAAATGACATATGACAGTGTTGTTTCCAATACAAATGATAAAAATCAATGTGTTTTCATTAGAATTAACAAAAAAAAACCTGATTTTCCGTTTATATTAACGATGGAAGATGTACACGAAAACATCTCTATTCCGGCTGAAACGTCGATATATTCAATAAAAACAGAACTTCTCCCCTTTTCAATATCTTACTCAGTATTTTACCGAGAAACAAATAGTTGATTGAAAATGAAGTATTTAAGGTTATTATTTAATCAATTATATGTTTGCATAATTTTTATCGTATATATAATGAATTAATACCCATAAACTGAAAATTCACAAAAACGTGGAAAAACGGCAAAATATTGCCTAATTCGATGATATTTTGTTTAAATCACATAGAGGAAAAGGGGATGATAAACGTCAAATTATTGCTAAATTCGATGATTTCTCGTAAAAAACAAAATACAAGAAATTTGCTTAAAATGCAATATGTTGCGACATTCTGAGATTTGAAGGCCAAATCACATATTGTGATAGTACATGAAATAGTATCGAAATATTGGTAAAAATGAATATATTTACGTAATATCAAACTACATGAAAAACGTGAAAAAAGTCACTATTTTACCATATTTGAGGATTTAATCTTCAAATCATAGAGCGAGGTTTCGTATTATTTAGATCCAAGAAAAGACATAAGACAATGTTGTTTCCAATACAAATGATAAAAAACAATGTGTTTTCATTAGAATTAACTAAAATGTTCTTGATTTTCCGTTATTATTACCGATGGAAGATGTACACGAAAACCGCTCTATTCCGGCTGATACGTCGATATATGCAATAAAAACAGAACTTCTCCCCTTTTCAATATCTTACTCAGTATCTTAACGAGAAACAAATAGTTGATAGAAAATGAAGTATTTAAGGTTAATTTCTAATCAATTATGTGTTTGCATCATTTTTATCGTATATATAATGAATTAATAACAATAAACTGATAATTCACAAAAACGTGGAAAAACGGCCAAATATTGCCTAATTCGATGATATTTTGTTTAAATCACATAGAGGAAAAGGGGATGATGAACGTCAAAATATTGCTAAATTTGATGATTTTTCGTACGAAACAAAATGCAAGAAAACTTGCTTAAAATGCAATATTATGCGAAATTCTGAGATTTGAAGGCCAAATCACATATCGTGATACTACATGAAATAGTATCGAAATATTGGTAAAAATGAATATATTTACGTAATATCAAACTACATGAAAAACGTGAAAAAAGTCACTATTTAACCATATTTGAGGATTTTAACTTCAAATCATAGAGCGAGGTTTAGTATTATTTAGATCCAAAAAAGACATATGACAATGTTGTTTCCAATACAAATGATAAAAATCAATGTGTTTTCATTAGAATAAACAAAAAAAAAAACCTGATTTTCCGTTTATATTTCCGATGGAAGATGTACACGAAAACATCTGTATTCCGGCTGAAAAGTCGATATATTCAATAAAAACAGAACTTCTCCCCTTTTCAATATCTTACTCAGTATTTTAACGAGAAACAAATAGTTGATTGAAAATGAAGTATTTAAGGTTATTATCTAATCAATTATGTGTTTGCATCATTTTTATCGTATATATAATGAATTAATACCCATAAACTGAAAATTCACAAAACGTGGAAAAACGGCAAAATATTGCATAATTCGATGATATTTTGTTTAAATCACATAGAGGAAAAGGGGATGATAAACGTCAAAATATTGCTAAATTCGGTGATTTTTAGTACGAAACAAAATGCAAGAAAACTTGCTTAAAATGCAATATTATGCGACATTCTGAGATTTGAAGGCCAAATCACATATTGTGATACTACATGAAATAGTATCGAAACATTGGTAAAAATGAATATATTTACGTAATATCAAACTACATGAAAAACGTGAAAAAAGTCACTATTTTACAATATTTGAGGATTTAAACTTCAAATCATAGAGCGAGGTTTCGTATTATTTAGATCCAAGAAAAGACATAAGACAATGTTGTTTCCAATACAAATGATAAAAAACAATGTGTTTTCATTAGAATTAACTAAAATGTTCTTGATTTACCGTTTATATTACCGATGGAAGATGTACACGAAAACCGCTCTATTCCGGCTGAAACGTCGATATATGCAATAAAAACAGAACTTCTCTCCTTTTCAATATCTTATTCAGTATCTTAACGAGAAACAAATAGTTGATTGAAAATGAAGTATTTAAGGTTAATTTCTAATCAATTATGTGTTTGCATCAGTTTTATCGTATATAAAATGAATTAATACCCATAAACTGAAAATTCACAAAACGTGGAAAAACGGCAAAATATTGCCTAATTCGATGATATTTTGTTTAAATCACATAGAGGGAAAGGGGATGATAAACGTCAAAGTACTGCTAAATTCGGTGATTTTTCGTACGAAACAAAATGCAAGAAAACTTGCTTAAAATGCAATATTACGCGACATTCTGAGATTTGAAGGCCAAATCACATATTGTGATACTACATGAAATAGTATCGAAATATTGGTAAAAATGAATATATTTACGTAATATCAAACTACATGAAAAACGTGAAAAAGTCACTATTTTACCATATTTGAGGATTTAAACTTCAAATCATAGAGCGAGGTTTCGTATTATTTAGATCCAAGAAAAGACATAAGACAATGTTGTTTCCAATACAAATGATAAAAAACAATGTGTTTTCATTAGAATTAACTAAAATGTTCTTGATTTTCCGATTATATTACCGATGGAAGATGTACACGAAAACCGCTCTATTCCGTCTGAAACGTCGAAATATGCAATAAAAACAGAACTTCTCCCCTTTTCAATATCTTACTCAGTATCTTAACGAGAAACAAATAGTTGATTGAAAATGAAGTATTTAAGGTTAATTTCTAATCAATTATGTGTTTGCTTCATTTTTATCGTATATATAATGAATTAATAACAATAAACTGAAAATTCACAAAAACGTGGAAAAACGGCAAAATATTGCCTAATTCGATGATATTTTGATTAAATCACATAAAGGAAAAGAGGATGATAAACGTCATGATATTGCTAAATTCGATGATTTTTCGTCCGAAACAAAATGCAAGAAAACTTGCTTAAATTGCAATATTATGCGAAATTCTGAGATTTGAAGGCCAAATCACATATCGTGATACTACATGAAATAGTATCGAAATATTGGTAAAAATTAATATATTTACGTAATATCAAACTACATGAAAAACGTGAAAAAGTCACTATTTTTCCATATTTGAAGATTTTAACTTCAAATCATAGAGCGAGGTTTCGTATTATTTAGATCCAAGAAAAGACATATGACAATGTTGTTTCCAATACAAATGATAAAAACAAATGTGTTTTCATTAGAATTAACTAAAATGTTCCTGATTTTCCGTTTATATTACCGATGGAAGATGTACACGTAAAACCGCTCTAATCCGACTGGAACGTCGATATATGCAATAAAAACCGAACTTCTCCCCTTTTCAATATCCTACTCAGTATTTTAACGAGAAACAAATGGTTGATTGAAAATCAAGTATTTTAGGTTAATTTCAAATCAATTATGTGTTTGCATAATTTTTATCGTATATTTAATGAATTAATAACAATAAACGGAAAATTCACAAAAATGTGGAAAAACGGCGAAATATTACCTAATTCGATGATATATGTTTAAATCACATAAAGGAAAAGGGGATGATAAACGTCAAAATATTGCTAAATTCGATGATTTTTCGTACGAAACAAAATGCAAGAAAACTTGCTTAAAATGCAATATTATGCGAAATTCTGAGATTTGAAGGCCAAATCACATATCGTGATACTACGTGAAATTGTATCGAAATATTGGTAAAAATTAATATATTTACGTAATATCAAACTACATGAAAAACGTGAAAAAAGTCTCTATTTTACCATATTTGGAGATTTTAACTTCAAATCATAGAGCGAGGTTTCGTATTATTTAGATCCAAAAAAAGACATATGACAATGTTGTTTCCAATAAAAATGATAAAAATCAATGTGTTTTCATTAGAATTAACAAAAAAACCTGATTTTCCGTTTATATTACCGATGGAAGATGTACACGAAAACATCTGTATTCCGGCTGAAACGTCGATAATTCAATAAAAACAGAACTTCTCCCCTTTTCAATATCTTACTCAGTATTTTGACGAGAAACAAATAGTTGATTGAAAATGAAGTATTTAAGGTTATTATCTAATCAATTATGTGTTTGCATCATTTTTATCGTATATATAATGAATTAATACCCAGAAACTGAAAATTCACAAAAACGTGGAAAAACGGCAAAATATTGCCTAATTCGATGATATTTTGTTTAAATCACATAGAGGAAAAGGGGATGATAAACGTCAAAATATTGGTAAATACGATGATTTTTCGTACGAAACGAAATGCAAGAAAACTTGCTTAAAATGCAATATTATGCGAAATTCTGAGATTTGAAGGCCAAATCACATATCGTGATACTACATGAAATAGTATCGAAATATTGGTAAAAATTAATATATTTACGTAATATCAAACTACATGAAAAACGTGAAAAAAGTCTCTATTTTACCATATTTGGAGATTTTAACTTCAAATCATAGAGCGAGGTTTCGTATTATTTAGATCCAAAAAAAGACATATGACAATGTTGTTTCCAATACAAATGATAAAAATCAATGTGTTTTCGTTAGAATTAACAAAAAAACCCTGATTTTCCGTTTAAATTACCGATGGAAGATGTACACGAAAACATCTCTATTCCGGCTGAAACGTCGATATATTCAATAAAAACAGAACTTCTCCCCTTTTCAATATCTTACTCAGTATTTTAACGAGAAACAAATAGTTGATTGAAAATGAAGTATTTAAGGTTATTATCTAATCAATTATATGTTTGCATCATTTTTATCGTATATTTAATGAATTAATACCCATAAACTGAAAATTCACAAAAACGTGGAAAAACGGCAAAATATTGCCTAATTCGATGATATTTTGTTCAAATCACATAGAGGAAAAGGGGATGATAAACGTCAAAATATTGCTAAATTCGATGATTTCTCGTACAAAACAAAATGCAAGAAATTTGCTTAAAATGCAATATGCTGCGACATTCTGAGATTTGAAGGCCAAAGCACATATTGTGATACTACATGAAATAGTATCGAAATATTGGTAAAAATGAATATATTTACGAAATATCAAACTACATGAAAAACGTGAAAAAAGTCACTATTTTACCATATTTGAGGATTTAAACTTCAAATCATAGAGCGAGGTTTCGTATTATTTAGATCCAAGAAAAGACATAAGACAATGTTGATTCCAATACAAATGATAAAAAACAATGTGTTTTCATTAGAATTAACTAAAATGTTCTTGATTTTCCGTTATTATTACCGATGGAAGATGTACACGAAAACCGCTCTATTCCGGCTGAAACGTCGATATATGCAATAAAAACAGAACTTCTCCCCTTTTCAATATCTTACTCAGTATCTTAACGAGAAACAAATAGTTGATAGAAAATGAAGTATGTAAGGTTAATTTCTAATCAATTATGTGTTTGCATCATTTTTATCGTATATATAATGAATTAATAACAATAAACTGATAATTCACAAAAACGTGGAAAAACGGCCAAATATTGCCTAATTCGATGATATTTTGTTTAAATCACATAGAGGAAAAGGGGATGATGAACGTCAAAATATTGCTAAATTTGATGATTTTTCGTACGAAACAAAATGCAAGAAAACTTGCTTAAAATGCAATATTATGCGAAATTCTGAGATTTGAAGGCCAAATCACATATCGTGATACTACATGAAATAGTATCGAAATATTGGTAAAAATGAATATATTTACGTAATATCAAACTACATGAAAAACGTGAAAAAAGTCACTATTTAACCATATTTGAGGATTTTAACTTCAAATCATAGAGCGAGGTTTAGTATTATTTAGATCCAAAAAAGACATATGACAATGTTGTTTCCAATACAAATGATAAAAATCAATGTGTTTTCATTAGAATAAACAAAAAAAAAACCTGATTTTCCGTTTATATTTCCGATGGAAGATGTACACGAAAACATCTGTATTCCGGCTGAAAAGTCGATATATTCAATAAAAACAGAACTTCTCCCCTTTTCAATATCTTACTCAGTATTTTAACGAGAAACAAATAGTTGATTGAAAATGAAGTATTTAAGGTTATTATCTAATCAATTATGTGTTTGCATCATTTTTATCGTATATATAATGAATTAATACCCATAAACTGAAAATTCACAAAACGTGGAAAAACGGCAAAATATTGCATAATTCGATGATATTTTGTTTAAATCACATAGAGGAAAAGGGGATGATAAACGTCAAAATATTGCTAAATTCGGTGATTTTTAGTACGAAACAAAATGCAAGAAAACTTGCTTAAAATGCAATATTATGCGACATTCTGAGATTTGAAGGCCAAATCACATATTGTGATACTACATGAAATAGTATCGAAACATTGGTAAAAATGAATATATTTACGTAATATCAAACTACATGAAAAACGTGAAAAAAGTCACTATTTTACAATATTTGAGGATTTAAACTTCAAATCATAGAGCGAGGTTTCGTATTATTTAGATCCAAGAAAAGACATAAGACAATGTTGTTTCCAATACAAATGATAAAAAACAATGTGTTTTCATTAGAATTAACTAAAATGTTCTTGATTTACCGTTTATATTACCGATGGAAGATGTACACGAAAACCGCTCTATTCCGGCTGAAACGTCGATATATGCAATAAAAACAGAACTTCTCTCCTTTTCAATATCTTATTCAGTATCTTAACGAGAAACAAATAGTTGATTGAAAATGAAGTATTTAAGGTTAATTTCTAATCAATTATGTGTTTGCATCAGTTTTATCGTATATAAAATGAATTAATACCCATAAACTGAAAATTCACAAAACGTGGAAAAACGGCAAAATATTGCCTAATTCGATGATATTTTGTTTAAATCACATAGAGGGAAAGGGGATGATAAACGTCAAAGTACTGCTAAATTCGGTGATTTTTCGTACGAAACAAAATGCAAGAAAACTTGCTTAAAATGCAATATTACGCGACATTCTGAGATTTGAAGGCCAAATCACATATTGTGATACTACATGAAATAGTATCGAAATATTGGTAAAAATGAATATATTTACGTAATATCAAACTACATGAAAAACGTGAAAAAGTCACTATTTTACCATATTTGAGGATTTAAACTTCAAATCATAGAGCGAGGTTTCGTATTATTTAGATCCAAGAAAAGACATAAGACAATGTTGTTTCCAATACAAATGATAAAAAACAATGTGTTTTCATTAGAATTAACTAAAATGTTCTTGATTTTCCGATTATATTACCGATGGAAGATGTACACGAAAACCGCTCTATTCCGTCTGAAACGTCGAAATATGCAATAAAAACAGAACTTCTCCCCTTTTCAATATCTTACTCAGTATCTTAACGAGAAACAAATAGTTGATTGAAAATGAAGTATTTAAGGTTAATTTCTAATCAATTATGTGTTTGCTTCATTTTTATCGTATATATAATGAATTAATAACAATAAACTGAAAATTCACAAAAACGTGGAAAAACGGCAAAATATTGCCTAATTCGATGATATTTTGATTAAATCACATAAAGGAAAAGAGGATGATAAACGTCATGATATTGCTAAATTCGATGATTTTTCGTCCGAAACAAAATGCAAGAAAACTTGCTTAAATTGCAATATTATGCGAAATTCTGAGATTTGAAGGCCAAATCACATATCGTGATACTACATGAAATAGTATCGAAATATTGGTAAAAATTAATATATTTACGTAATATCAAACTACATGAAAAACGTGAAAAAGTCACTATTTTTCCATATTTGAAGATTTTAACTTCAAATCATAGAGCGAGGTTTCGTATTATTTAGATCCAAGAAAAGACATATGACAATGTTGTTTCCAATACAAATGATAAAAACAAATGTGTTTTCATTAGAATTAACTAAAATGTTCCTGATTTTCCGTTTATATTACCGATGGAAGATGTACACGTAAAACCGCTCTAATCCGACTGGAACGTCGATATATGCAATAAAAACCGAACTTCTCCCCTTTTCAATATCCTACTCAGTATTTTAACGAGAAACAAATGGTTGATTAAAAATCAAGTATTTTAGGTTAATTTCAAATCAATTATGTGTTTGCATAATTTTTATCGTATATTTAATGAATTAATAACAATAAACGGAAAATTCACAAAAATGTGGAAAAACGGCGAAATATTACCTAATTCGATGATATATGTTTAAATCACATAAAGGAAAAGGGGATGATAAACGTCAAAATATTGCTAAATTCGATGATTTTTCGTACGAAACAAAATGCAAGAAAACTTGCTTAAAGTGCAATATTATGCGAAATTCTGAGATTTGAAGGCCAAATCACATATCGTGATACTACGTGAAATTGTATCGAAATATTGGTAAAAATTAATATATTTACGTAATATCAAACTACATGAAAAACGTGAAAAAAGTCTCTATTTTACCATATTTGGAGATTTTAACTTCAAATCATAGAGCGAGGTTTCGTATTATTTAGATCCAAAAAAAGACATATGACAATGTTGTTTACAATAAAAATGATAAAAATCAATGTGTTTTCATTAGAATTAACAAAAAAACCTGATTTTCCGTTTATATTACCGATGGAAGATGTACACGAAAACATCTGTATTCCGGCTGAAACGTCGATAATTCAATAAAAACAGAACTTCTCCCCTTTTCAATATCTTACTCAGTATTTTGACGAGAAACAAATAGTTGATTGAAAATGAAGTATTTAAGGTTATTATCTAATCAATTATGTGTTTGCATCATTTTTATCGTATATATAATGAATTAATACCCAGAAACTGAAAATTCACAAAAACGTGGAAAAACGGCAAAATATTGCCTAATTCGATGATATTTTGTTTAAATCACATAGAGGAAAAGGGGATGATAAACGTCAAAATATTGGTAAATACGATGATTTTTCGTACGAAACGAAATGCAAGAAAACTTGCTTAAAATGCAATATTATGCGAAATTCTGAGATTTGAAGGCCAAATCACATATCGTGATACTACATGAAATAGTATCGAAATATTGGTAAAAATTAATATATTTACGTAATATCAAACTACATGAAAAACGTGAAAAAAGTCTCTATTTTACCATATTTGGAGATTTTAACTTCAAATCATAGAGCGAGGTTTCGTATTATTTAGATCCAAAAAAAGACATATGACAATGTTGTTTCCAATACAAATGATAAAAATCAATGTGTTTTCGTTAGAATTAACAAAAAAACCCTGATTTTCCGTTTAAATTACCGATGGAAGATGTACACGAAAACATCTCTATTCCGGCTGAAACGTCGATATATTCAATAAAAACAGAACTTCTCCCCTTTTCAATATCTTACTCAGTATTTTAACGAGAAACAAATAGTTGATTGAAAATGAAGTATTTAAGGTTATTATCTAATCAATTATATGTTTGCATCATTTTTATCGTATATTTAATGAATTAATACCCATAAACTGAAAATTCACAAAAACGTGGAAAAACGGCAAAATATTGCCTAATTCGATGATATTTTGTTCAAATCACATAGAGGAAAAGGGGATGATAAACGTCAAAATATTGCTAAATTCGATGATTTCTCGTACAAAACAAAATGCAAGAAATTTGCTTAAAATGCAATATGCTGCGACATTCTGAGATTTGAAGGCCAAAGCACATATTGTGATACTACATGAAATAGTATCGAAATATTGGTAAAAATGAATATATTTACGAAATATCAAACTACATGAAAAACGTGAAAAAAGTCACTATTTTACCATATTTGAGGATTTAAACTTCAAATCATAGAGCGAGGTTTCGTATTATTTAGATCCAAGAAAAGACATAAGACAATGTTGATTCCAATACAAATGATAAAAAACAATGTGTTTTCATTAGAATTAACTAAAATGTTCTTGATTTTCCGTTATTATTACCGATGGAAGATGTACACGAAAACCGCTCTATTCCGGCTGAAACGTCGATATATGCAATAAAAACAGAACTTCTCCCCTTTTCAATATCTTACTCAGTATCTTAACGAGAAACAAATAGTTGATAGAAAATGAAGTATGTAAGGTTAATTTCTAATCAATTATGTGTTTGCATCATTTTTATCGTATATATAATGAATTAATAACAATAAACTGATAATTCACAAAAACGTGGAAAAACGGCCAAATATTGCCTAATTCGATGATATTTTGTTTAAATCACATAGAGGAAAAGGGGATGATGAACGTCAAAATATTGCTAAATTTGATGATTTTTCGTACGAAACAAAATGCAAGAAAACTTGCTTAAAATGCAATATTATGCGAAATTCTGAGATTTGAAGGCCAAATCACATATCGTGATACTACATGAAATAGTATCGAAATATTGGTAAAAATGAATATATTTACGTAATATCAAACTACATGAAAAACGTGAAAAAAGTCACTATTTAACCATATTTGAGGATTTTAACTTCAAATCATAGAGCGAGGTTTAGTATTATTTAGATCCAAAAAAGACATATGACAATGTTGTTTCCAATACAAATGATAAAAATCAATGTGTTTTCATTAGAATAAACAAAAAAAAAACCTGATTTTCCGTTTATATTTCCGATGGAAGATGTACACGAAAACATCTGTATTCCGGCTGAAAAGTCGATATATTCAATAAAAACAGAACTTCTCCCCTTTTCAATATCTTACTCAGTATTTTAACGAGAAACAAATAGTTGATTGAAAATGAAGTATTTAAGGTTATTATCTAATCAATTATGTGTTTGCATCATTTTTATCGTATATATAATGAATTAATACCCATAAACTGAAAATTCACAAAACGTGGAAAAACGGCAAAATATTGCATAATTCGATGATATTTTGTTTAAATCACATAGAGGAAAAGGGGATGATAAACGTCAAAATATTGCTAAATTCGGTGATTTTTAGTACGAAACAAAATGCAAGAAAACTTGCTTAAAATGCAATATTATGCGACATTCTGAGATTTGAAGGCCAAATCACATATTGTGATACTACATGAAATAGTATCGAAACATTGGTAAAAATGAATATATTTACGTAATATCAAACTACATGAAAAACGTGAAAAAAGTCACTATTTTACAATATTTGAGGATTTAAACTTCAAATCATAGAGCGAGGTTTCGTATTATTTAGATCCAAGAAAAGACATAAGACAATGTTGTTTCCAATACAAATGATAAAAAACAATGTGTTTTCATTAGAATTAACTAAAATGTTCTTGATTTACCGTTTATATTACCGATGGAAGATGTACACGAAAACCGCTCTATTCCGGCTGAAACGTCGATATATGCAATAAAAACAGAACTTCTCTCCTTTTCAATATCTTATTCAGTATCTTAACGAGAAACAAATAGTTGATTGAAAATGAAGTATTTAAGGTTAATTTCTAATCAATTATGTGTTTGCATCAGTTTTATCGTATATAAAATGAATTAATACCCATAAACTGAAAATTCACAAAACGTGGAAAAACGGCAAAATATTGCCTAATTCGATGATATTTTGTTTAAATCACATAGAGGGAAAGGGGATGATAAACGTCAAAGTACTGCTAAATTCGGTGATTTTTCGTACGAAACAAAATGCAAGAAAACTTGCTTAAAATGCAATATTACGCGACATTCTGAGATTTGAAGGCCAAATCACATATTGTGATACTACATGAAATAGTATCGAAATATTGGTAAAAATGAATATATTTACGTAATATCAAACTACATGAAAAACGTGAAAAAGTCACTATTTTACCATATTTGAGGATTTAAACTTCAAATCATAGAGCGAGGTTTCGTATTATTTAGATCCAAGAAAAGGCATAAGACAATGTTGTTTCCAATACAAATGATAAAAAACAATGTGTTTTCATTAGAATTAACTAAAATGTTCTTGATTTTCCGATTATATTACCGATGGAAGATGTACACGAAAACCGCTCTATTCCGTCTGAAACGTCGAAATATGCAATAAAAACAGAACTTCTCCCCTTTTCAATATCTTACTCAGTATCTTAACGAGAAACAAATAGTTGATTGAAAATGAAGTATTTAAGGTTAATTTCTAATCAATTATGTGTTTGCTTCATTTTTATCGTATATATAATGAATTAATAACAATAAACTGAAAATTCACAAAAACGTGGAAAAACGGCAAAATATTGCCTAATTCGATGATATTTTGATTAAATCACATAAAGGAAAAGAGGATGATAAACGTCATGATATTGCTAAATTCGATGATTTTTCGTCCGAAACAAAATGCAAGAAAACTTGCTTAAATTGCAATATTATGCGAAATTCTGAGATTTGAAGGCCAAATCACATATCGTGATACTACATGAAATAGTATCGAAATATTGGTAAAAATTAATATATTTACGTAATATCAAACTACATGAAAAACGTGAAAAAGTCACTATTTTTCCATATTTGAAGATTTTAACTTCAAATCATAGAGCGAGGTTTCGTATTATTTAGATCCAAGAAAAGACATATGACAATGTTGTTTCCAATACAAATGATAAAAACAAATGTGTTTTCATTAGAATTAACTAAAATGTTCCTGATTTTCCGTTTATATTACCGATGGAAGATGTACACGTAAAACCGCTCTAATCCGACTGGAACGTCGATATATGCAATAAAAACCGAACTTCTCCCCTTTTCAATATCCTACTCAGTATTTTAACGAGAAACAAATGGTTGATTGAAAATCAAGTATTTTAGGTTAATTTCAAATCAATTATGTGTTTGCATAATTTTTATCGTATATTTAATGAATTAATAACAATAAACGGAAAATTCACAAAAATGTGGAAAAACGGCGAAATATTACCTAATTCGATGATATATGTTTAAATCACATAAAGGAAAAGGGGATGATAAACGTCAAAATATTGCTAAATTCGATGATTTTTCGTACGAAACAAAATGCAAGAAAACTTGCTTAAAATGCAATATTATGCGAAATTCTGAGATTTGAAGGCCAAATCACATATCGTGATACTACGTGAAATTGTATCGAAATATTGGTAAAAATTAATATATTTACGTAATATCAAACTACATGAAAAACGTGAAAAAAGTCTCTATTTTACCATATTTGGAGATTTTAACTTCAAATCATAGAGCGAGGTTTCGTATTATTTAGATCCAAAAAAAGACATATGACAATGTTGTTTCCAATAAAAATGATAAAAATCAATGTGTTTTCATTAGAATTAACAAAAAAACCTGATTTTCCGTTTATATTACCGATGGAAGATGTACACGAAAACATCTGTATTCCGGCTGAAACGTCGATAATTCAATAAAAACAGAACTTCTCCCCTTTTCAATATCTTACTCAGTATTTTGACGAGAAACAAATAGTTGATTGAAAATGAAGTATTTAAGGTTATTATCTAATCAATTATGTGTTTGCATCATTTTTATCGTATATATAATGAATTAATACCCAGAAACTGAAAATTCACAAAAACGTGGAAAAACGGCAAAATATTGCCTAATTCGATGATATTTTGTTTAAATCACATAGAGGAAAAGGGGATGATAAACGTCAAAATATTGGTAAATACGATGATTTTTCGTACGAAACGAAATGCAAGAAAACTTGCTTAAAATGCAATATTATGCGAAATTCTGAGATTTGAAGGCCAAATCACATATCGTGATACTACATGAAATAGTATCGAAATATTGGTAAAAATTAATATATTTACGTAATATCAAACTACATGAAAAACGTGAAAAAAGTCTCTATTTTACCATATTTGGAGATTTTAACTTCAAATCATAGAGCGAGGTTTCGTATTATTTAGATCCAAAAAAAGACATATGACAATGTTGTTTCCAATACAAATGATAAAAATCAATGTGTTTTCGTTAGAATTAACAAAAAAACCCTGATTTTCCGTTTAAATTACCGATGGAAGATGTACACGAAAACATCTCTATTCCGGCTGAAACGTCGATATATTCAATAAAAACAGAACTTCTCCCCTTTTCAATATCTTACTCAGTATTTTAACGAGAAACAAATAGTTGATTGAAAATGAAGTATTTAAGGTTATTATCTAATCAATTATATGTTTGCATCATTTTTATCGTATATTTAATGAATTAATACCCATAAACTGAAAATTCACAAAAACGTGGAAAAACGGCAAAATATTGCCTAATTCGATGATATTTTGTTCAAATCACATAGAGGAAAAGGGGATGATAAACGTCAAAATATTGCTAAATTCGATGATTTCTCGTACAAAACAAAATGCAAGAAATTTGCTTAAAATGCAATATGCTGCGACATTCTGAGATTTGAAGGCCAAAGCACATATTGTGATACTACATGAAATAGTATCGAAATATTGGTAAAAATGAATATATTTACGAAATATCAAACTACATGAAAAACGTGAAAAAAGTCACTATTTTACCATATTTGAGGATTTAAACTTCAAATCATAGAGCGAGGTTTCGTATTATTTAGATCCAAGAAAAGACATAAGACAATGTTGATTCCAATACAAATGATAAAAAACAATGTGTTTTCATTAGAATTAACTAAAATGTTCTTGATTTTCCGTTATTATTACCGATGGAAGATGTACACGAAAACCGCTCTATTCCGGCTGAAACGTCGATATATGCAATAAAAACAGAACTTCTCCCCTTTTCAATATCTTACTCAGTATCTTAACGAGAAACAAATAGTTGATAGAAAATGAAGTATGTAAGGTTAATTTCTAATCAATTATGTGTTTGCATCATTTTTATCGTATATTTAATGAATTAATAACAATAAACTGAAAATTCACAAAAACGTGAAAAAGGAAAAATATTGCCTAATTCGATAATATTTTGTTTAAATCACATAAAGGAAAAGGAGATGATAAACGTCAAAATATTGCTAAATTCGATGATTTTTCGTACGAAACAAAATGCAAGAAAACTTGCTTAAAATGCAATATTATGCGAAATTCTAAGATTTGAAGGCCAAATCACATATCGTGAAACTACATGAAATAGTATCGAAATATTGCTAACAATGAATATATTTACGTAATATCAAACTACATGAAAAACTTGAAAAAAGTCACTATTTTACCATATTTCGAGATTTTAACTTCAAATCATAGAGCGAGGTTTCGTATTATTTAGATCCAAGAAAAGACATATGACAATGTTGTTTCCAATACAAATGATAAAAACCAATGTGTTTTCATTAGAATTATCTAAAATGTTTCTGATTTTCCGTTTATATTACCGATGGAAGATGTACACGTAAAACTGCTCTAATCAGGCTGAAACGTCGATGTATGCAATAAAAACCGAACTTCTCCCCTATTCAATATCTTACTCAGTATCTTAACGAGAAACAAATAGTTGATAGAAAATGAAGTATTTAAGGTTAATTCTTAAATCAAATCAATTATGTTTTTGCATCATTTTTATCGTATATATAATGAATTAATAACAATAAACTGAAAATTCACAAAAACGTGGAAAAACGGCCAAATATTGCCTATTTCGATGATATTTTGTTTAAATCACATAGAGGAAAAGGGGATGATAAACGTCAAAATATTGCTAAATTTGATGATTTTTCGAGCGAAACAAAATGCAAGAAAACTTGCTTAAAATGCAATATTATGTGAAATTCTGAGATTTGAAGGCCAAATCACATATCGTGATACTACATGAAATAGTATCGAAATATTGGTAAAAATTAATATATACACGTAATATCAAACTACATGAAAAACGTGAAAAAAGTCACTATTTAACCATATTTGAGGATTTTAACTTCAAATCATAGAGCGAGGTTTCGTATTATTTAGATCCAAAAAAAGACATATGACAATGTTGTTTCCAATACAAATGATAAAAATCAATATGTTTTCGTTAGAATTAACAAAAAAAAAAAACTGATTTTCCGTTTATATTACCGATGGAAGATGTAAACGAAAACATCTGTATTCCGGCTGAAACGTCGATATATTCAATAAAAACAGAACTTCTCCCCTTTTTAATATCTTACTCAATATTTTAACGAGAAACAAATTGTTGATTGAAAATGAAGTATTTAAGGTTATTATCTAATCAATTATGTGTTTGCATCATTTTTATCGTATATATAATGAATTAATACCCAGAAACTGAAAATTCACAAAAACGTGGAAAAACGGCAAAATATTGCATAATTCGATGATATTTTGTTTAAATCACATAGAGGAAAAGGGGATGATAAACGTCAAAATATTGCTAAATTCGATGATTTCTCGTACAAAACAAAATGCAAGAAAACTTGCTTAAAATGCAATATTATGCGAAATTCTAAGATTTGAAGGCCAAATCACATATCGTGATACTACATGAAATAGTATCGAAATATTGCTAAAAATGAATATATTTACGTAATATCAAACTACATGAAAAACGTGAAAAAAGTCACTATATATCCATATTTGAGTATTTTAACTTCAAATCATAGAGCGAGGTTTCGTATTATTTAGATCCAAAAAAAAACATATGACAATGTTGTTTCCAATACAAATGATCAAAATCAATGTGTTTTCATTAGAATTAACAAAAAAAAAAACCTGATTTTCCGTTTATATTAGCAATGGAAGATATACACGAAAACATCTCTATTCCGGCTGAAACGTCGATATATTCAATAAAAACAGAACTTCTCCCCTTTTCAATATCTTACTCAGTATTTTACCGAGAAACAAATAGTTGATTGAAAATGAAGTATTTAAGGTTATTATTTAATCAATTATATGTTTGCATAATTTTTATCGTATATATAATGAATTAATACCCATAAACTGAAAATTCACAAAAACGTGGAAAAACGGCAAAATATTGCCTAATTCGATGATATTTTGTTTAAATCACATAGAGGAAAAGGGGATGATTAACGTCAAAATATTGCTAAATACGATGATTTTTCGTACGAAACAAAATGCAAGAAAACTTGCTTGAAATGCAATATTATGCGACATTCTGAGATTTGAAGGCCAAATCACATATTGTGATTTTACATGAAATAGTATCGAAATATTGGTAAAAATGAATATATTTACGTAATATCAAACTACATGAAAAACGTGAAAAAGTCACTATTTTACTATATTTGAGGATTTAAACTTCAAATCATAGAGCGAGGTTTCGTATTGTTTAGATGCAAGAAAAGACATAAGACAATGTTGTTTCCAATACAAATGATAAAAAACAATGTGTTTTCATTAGAATTAACTAAAATGTTCTTGATTTTCCGTTTATATTACCGATGGAAGATGTACACGAAAACTGTTCTATTCCGGCTGAAACGTCGATATATGCAATAAAAACAGAACTTCTCCCCTTTTCAATATCTTACTCAGTATCTTAACGAGAAACAAATAGTTGATTGAAAATGAAGCATTTAAGGTTAATTTCTAATCAATTATGTGTTTGCATCATTTTTATCGTATATATAATGAATTAATAACAATAAACTGAAAATTCACAAAAACGTGGAAAAACGGCAAAATATTGCCAAATTCGATGATATTTTGATTAAATCACATAAAGGAAAAGGGGATGATAAACGTCAAAATATTGCAAAATTTGATGATTTTCGTATGAAACAAAATGCAAGAAAACTTGCTTAAATTGCAATAATATGCGAAATTCTGAGATTTGAAGGCCAAATCAAATATCGTGATACTACATGAAATAGTATCGAAATATTGGTAAAAATGAATATATTTACGTAATATCAAACTACATCAAAAACGTGAATAAAGTCACTATTTTACCATATTTGAAGATTTTAACTTCAAATCATAGAGCGAGGTTTCGTATTATTTAGATCCAAGAAAAGACATATGACAATGTTGTTTCCAATACAAATGATAAAAACAAATATGTTTTCATTAGAATTAACTAAAATGTTCCTGATTTTCCGTTTATATTACTGATGGAAGATGTACACGTAAAACCGCTCTAATCCGGCTGAAACGTCGATATATGCAATAACAAATGAACTTCTCCCCTTTTCAATATCCTACTCAGTATTTTAACGAGAAATAAATGGTTGATTGAAAATGAAGTATTTAAGGTTAATTTCAAATCAATTATGTGTTTGCAAAATTTTTATCGTATATTTAATGAATTAATAACAATAAACTGAAAATTCACAAAAACGTGAAAAACGGAAAAATATTGCCTAATTCGATGATATTTTGTTTACATCACTTAAAGGAAAAGGAGATTGCTAAATTCGATGATTTTTCGTACGAAACAAAATGCAAGAAAACTTGCTTAAAATGCAATATTATGCGAAATTCTAAGATTTGAAGGCAAAATCACATATCGTGATACTACATGAAATAGTATCGAAATATTGCTAAAAAATGAATATATTTATGAATGAATATATATTTGTGATTTAAACAAAATATCATTGAATAAGGCAATATTTTCTGTTTTTCCAAGTTTTTGTGAATTTTCAGTTTATGGGTATTAATTCATTATATATAAGATAAAAATGATGCAAACACATAATTGATTAGATAATAACCTTAAATACTTCATTTTCAATCAACTATTTGTTTCTCGTTAAAATACTGAGTCAGATATTGAAAAGGGGAGAAGTTCTGTTTTTATAGCATATATCGACGTTTCAGCCGGAATAGGGCGGTTTTCGTGTACATCTTCCATCGGTAATATAAACCGAAAATCAGGAACATTTTAGTTAATTCTAATGAAAACACATTTATTTTTATCGTTTGTTTTTTAAACAACATTGTCAAATGTCTTTTCTTGGATCTAAATAACACGAAACCTTGCTCTATGATTTGAAATTAAAATCCTCAAATATGGTTAAAAAGTGACTTTTTTCACGTTTTTCATGTAGTTTGTTTTCATCGAATTTTGCAATATTTTGACGTGTATCATCTCTATTTCCTTTATGTGATTTAAACAAAATATCATCGAATTAGGCAATATGTGGCTGTTTTTCCACGTATTGTGATTTTTCAGTTTAATGTTATTAATTATTTAAATATACGATAAAAATGATGCAAACACATAATTGATTAGAAATTAACCTTAAATACTTAATTTTCAATCAACCATTTGTTTCTCGTTAAAATACTGAGTAGGATATTGAAAAGGGGAGAAGTTCTGTTTTTATTGCATATATCGACGTTTCAGCCGGAGTAGAGCGGTTTTACTTGTACATCTTCCATCGGTAATATAAACGGAAAATCAAGAACACTTTTGTTAATTCTAATGAAAACACATTGGTTTTTATCATTTGTATTGGAAACATCTATGTCATATGTCTTTTCTTGGATCTAAATAACACGAAACCTCGCTCTATGATTTGAAGTTAAAATCCTCATATATGGTAAAATAGTGACTTTTTCACGTTTTTCATGTAGTTTGATATTACGTAAATATACTCATTTTTACCAATATTTCGATACTATTTCATGTAGTGTCACGATATGTGATTTGGCCTTCAAATCTCAGAATGTCGCATAATATTGCATTTTAAGCAAGTTTTCTTGCATTTTGTTTCGTGCGAAAAATCATCGAATTTTGCAATATTTTGACGTGTATCATCTCCTTTTCGTTTATGTGATTAAAACAAAATATCATCGAATAAGGCAATATTTTCTGTTTTTCCAAGTTTTTGTGAATTTTCAGTTTATGGGTATTAATTCATTATATATACGATAAAAATGATGCAAACACATAATTGATTAGATAATAACCTTAAATACTTCATTTTCAATCAACTATTTGTTTCTCGTTAAAATACTGAGTCAGATATTGAAAAGGGGAGAAGTTCTGTTTTTATTGCATATATCGACGTTTCAGCCGGAATAGAGCGGTTTTCGTGTACATCTTCCATCGGCAATATAAACCGAAAATCAGGAACATTTTAGTTAATTCTAATGAAAACACATTTATTTTTATCGTTTGTTTTTTAAACAACATTGTCATATGTCTTTTCTTGGATCAAAATAACACGAAACCTCGCTCTATGATTTGAAGTTAAAATCCTCAAATATGGTAAAATAGTGACTTTTTCACGTTTTTCATGTAGTTTGATATTACGTAAATATATTCATTTTTACCAATATCTCGATACTATTTCATGTAGTATCACGATATGTGATTTGGCCTTCAAATCTCAGAATGTCGCATAATATTGCATTTAAAGCAAGTTTTCTTGCATTTTGTTTCGTACGAAAAATCATCGAATTTTGCAATATTTTGACGTGTATCATCTCCTTTTCGTTTATGTGATTAAAACAAAATATCATCAAATTAGGCAATATGTTGCCGTTTTTCCACGTTTTTGTGAATTTTCAGTTTAATGTTATTAATTAATTAAATATACGATAAAAATGATGCAAACACATAATTGATTAGAAATTAACCTTAAATACTTCATTTTCAATCAACCATTTGTTTCTCGTTAAAATACTGAGTAGGATATTGAAAAGGGGAAAAGTTCGGTTTTTATTGCATATATCGACGTTTCAGCCGGAGTAGAGCGGTTTTACTTGTACATCTTCCATCCGTAATATAAACGGAAAATCAAGAACATTTTTGTTAATTCTAATGAAAAAACATTGGTTTTTATCATTTGTATTAGAAACAACTATGTCATATGTCTTTTCATGGATCTAAATAACACGAAACCTCGCTCTATGATTTGAAGTTAAAATACTCAAATATGGTAAAATAGGGACTTTTTCACGTTTTTCATGTAGTTTGATATTACGTAAATATATTCATTTTTACCAATATTTCGATACTATTTCATGTAGTATCACGATATGTGATTTGGCCTTCAAATCTCAGAATGTCGCATAATATTGCATTTTAAGCAAGTTTTCTTGCATTTTGTTTCCTGCGAAAAATCATCGAATTTTGCAATATTTTGACGTGTATCATCTCCTTTTCGTTTATGTGATTAAAACAAAATATCATCGAATAAGGCAATATTTTGCCGTTTTTCCACGTTTTTGTGAATATCAGTTTAATGTTATTAATTAATTAAATATACGATAAAAATGATGCAAACACATAATTGATTAGAAATTAACCTTAAATACTTCATTTTCAATCAACCATTTGTTTCTCGTTATAATACTGAGTAGGATATTGAAAAGGGGAGAAGTTCTGTTTTTATTGCATATATCAACGTTTCAGCCGGAGTAGAGCGGTTTTACTTGTACATCTTCCATCGGTAATATAAACGGAAAATCAAGAACATTTTTGTTAATTCTAATGAAAACACATTGGTTTTTATCATTTGTATTGGAAACAACTATGTCATATGTCTTTTCTTGGATCTAAATAACACGAAACCTCGCTCTATGATTTGAAGTTAAAATCCTCATATATGGTAAAATAGTGACTTTTTCACGTTTTTCATGTAGTTTGATATTACGTAAATATATTCATTTTTACCAATATTTCGATACTATTTCATGTAGTGTCACGATATGTGATTTGGCCTTCAAATCTCAGAATGTCGCATAATATTGCATTTTAAGCAAGTTTTCTTGCATTTTGTTTCGTGCGAAAAATCATCGAATTTTGCAATATTTTGACGTGTATCATCTCCTTTTCGTTTATGTGATTAAAACAAAATATCATCGAATAAGGCAATATTTTGCCGTTTTTCCACGTTTTTGTGAATATCAGTTTAATGTTATTAATTAATTAAATATCCGATAAAAATGATGCAAACACATAATTGATTAGAAATTAACCTTAAATACTTAATTTTCAATCAACCATTTGTTTCTCGTTAAAATACTGAGTAGGATATTGAAAAGGGGAGAAGTTCGCTTTTTATTGCATATATCGACGTTTCAGCCGGGGTAGAGCGGTTTTACTTGTACATCTTCCATCGGTAATATAAACGGAAAATCAAGAACATTTTTGTTAATTCTAATGAAAACATATTGGTTTTTATTATTTGTATTGGAAACAACTATGTCATATGTCTTTTCTTGGATCTAAATAACACGAAACCTCGCTCTATGATTTGAAGTTAAAATCCTCATATATGGTAAAATAGTGACTTTCTTCACGTTTTTCATGTAGTTTGATATTACGTAAATATATTCATTTTTACCAATATTTCGATACTATTTCATATAGTATCACGATATGTGATTTGGCCTTCAAATTTCAGAATTTCGCATAATATTGCATTTTAAACAAGTTTTCTTCCATTTTGTTTCGTACGAAAAATCATCGAATTTTGCAATATTTTGAAGTGTATAATCTCCTTTTCCTTTATGTGATTTAAACAAAATATCCTCGAATTAGGCAATATTTTGCCGTTTTTCCACGTTTTTGTTAATTTTCAGTCTATGGGTATTAATTCATTATATATACGACAAAAATGATGCAAACACATAATTGATTAGAAATTAACCTTAAATACTTCATTTTCAATGAACCATTTGTTTCTCGTTAAAATACTGAGTAGGATATTGAAAAGGAGAGAAGTTCGGTTTTTATTGCATATATCGACGTTTCAGCCGGATTAGAGCGGTTTTACTTGTACATCTTCCATCGGTAATATAAACGGAAAATCAAGAACATTTTAGTTAATTCTAATGAAAACACATTGGTTTTATCATTTGTATTTGAAACAACTTTGTCATATGTCTTTTCTTGGATCTAAATAATACGAAACCTCGTTCTATGATTTGCAGTTAAAATCCTCAAATATGGTAAAATAGTGACTTTTTCACGTTTTTCATGTAGTTTGATATTATGTAAATATATTAATTTTTAACAATATTTCGATACTATTTCATGTAGTATCACGATATGTGATTTGGCCTTCAAATCTCAGAATTTCGCATAATAATGCATTTTAAGCTAGTTTTCTTGCATTTTGTTTCGTACGAAAAATCATCGAATTTAGCAATATTTTGACGTTTATCCCTTTTCCTCTATGTGATTTGAACAAAATATCATCGAATTAGGCAATATTTTGCCGTTTTTCCACGTTTTTGTGAATTTTCAGTTTATTGTTATTAATTCATTATATATACGATAAAAATTATGCAAACACATAATTGATTAGATAATAACCTTAAATACTTCATTTTCAATCAACTATTTGTTTCTCGTTAAAATACTGAGTAAGATATTGAAAAGGGGAGAAGTTCTGTTTTTATTGCATATATCGACGTTTCAGCCGGAATAGAGCGGTTTTCGTGTACATCTTCCATCGGTAATATAAACGGAAAATCAGGAACATTTTAGTTAATTCTAAAGAAAACACATTGATTTTTATCGTTTGTATTGGAAACAACTATGTCATATGTCTTTTCTTGGATCTAAATAACACGAAACCTCGCTCTATGATTTGAAGTTAAAATCCTCAAATATGGTAAAATAGTGACTTTTTTCACGTTTTTCATGTAGTTTGATATTACGTAAATATATTCATTTTTACCAATATTTCGATACTATTTCATGTAGTATCACGATATGTGATTTGGCCTTCAAATCTCAGAATGTCGCATAATATTGCATTTTAAGCAAGTTTTCTTGCATTTTGTTTCGTACGAAAAATCATCGAATTTTGCAATATTTTGAAGTGTATCATCTCCTTTTCCTTTATGTGATTTAAACAAAATATCATCGAATTAGGCAATATTTTGCCGTTTTTCTACTTTTTTGTGAATTTTCAGTTTATGGGTATTAATTCATTATTTATACGATAAAAATGATACAAACACATAATTGATTAGATAATAACCTTAAATACTTCATTTTCAATCAACTATTTGTTTCTCGTTAAAATACTGATTAAGATATTGAAAAGGGGAGAAGTTCTGTTTTTATTGCATATATCGACGTTTCAGCCGGAATAGAGAGGTTTTCGTGTACATCTTCCATCGGTAATATAAACGGAAAATCAGGAACATTTTAGTTAATTCTAAAGAAAACACATTGATTTTTATCGTTTGTATTGGAAACAACTATGCCATATGTCTTTTCTTGGATCTAAATAACACGAAACCTCGCTCTATGATTTGAAGTTAAAATCCTCAAATATCGTAAAATAGTGACTTTTTTCACGTTTTTCATGTAGTTTGATATTACGTAAATATATTCATTTTTACCAATATTTCGATACTATTTCATGTAGTATCACGATATGATTCTCTGCAAGAAAGTGATGCAGAGGCTCGAGAGAGTAATGCAAAGGCTAAAGAGAGGGATTCAGAGGCTCAAGAGAGTAATGCAGAGGCTGAAGAGAGAGATGCAGAGGCTTAAGAGAGTGATGTAGAGGCTAAAGAGAGTGATGCAGAGGCTCAAGTGAATGATGTAAAGGCTTAAGAGAGGGATGCAGAGGCTCAAGAGAATGACGCAGAGGCTCAAGAGAGTGATGAAGCGGATGAGCAGAGAGATGCAGAGGATTAAGTGAGTGAGGCAGAGACTCAAGAGAGTGATGCAGAGGCTTAAGAGAGTGATGCAGAGGCTTAAGAGAGTGATGCAGAGGGTCAAGAGAGGGAAGAAGAGGCTTAGGAGAGTGATGCAGAGGCTTAAGAGAGTGAGGCAGAGGCTTAAGAGAGTGATGCAGAGGCTCAAGAGAGGGAAGAAGAGGCTTAGGAGAGTGATGCAGAGGCTTAAGAGAGTGATGCAGAGGCTCAAGAGAGTGATGCAGATGATCAAGAAAGTGATGCAGAGGCTCGAGAGAGTAATGCAGAGCCTCAAGAGAGGGATTCAGAGGCTCAGGAGAGGGATTCATAGGCTTAAGAGAGTGATGCTGAGGCTGAAGAGAGTGTTGCAGAGGCTCAAGAGAGGGATGCAGAGGCTCAAGAGTGTGATGCAGAGGATTACGAGAGAGATGCAGAGGCTCAAGAGAGGGAAGCACAGGCTTAACTGAGTGATGCAAAGACTCAGGAGAAGGATGCGAGGCTCATGAGAGGGATGCAGGAGTTCAAGAGAGGGATGCAGAGGCTCAAGAAAGGGATGCAGAGGCATAAGAAAGTGATGTAAAGGCTCAAAATAGAGATGCAGAGGCTTAAGAGGATGATGCAGAGGCTCAAGAGAGTGATGCAGAGGCTCAAGAAATTGATGCAGGGGCCCAGGAGAGTGATGCAGATGCTCAAGAGATGGATGCAGAGGATGAAGAGAGTGATGCAGAGGCTCATACTTTTATCGTATATATAATGAATTAGTGCCCATAGACTGAAAATTCACAAAAACGTGAAAAACGGAAAAATATTGCCTAATTCGATGATATTTTGTTTAAATCACATACAGGAAAAGGAGATGATAAACGTCAAAATATTGGTAAATTCGATGATTTTTCGTACGAAACAAAATGCAAGAAAACTGCTTAAAGTGCAATATTATGCGAAATTCTGAGATTTGAAGGCCAAATCACATATCGTGATACTACATGAAATAGTATCGAAATATTGGTAAAAATTAATATATTTACGTAATATCAAACTACATGAAAAACGTGAAAAAGTCACTATTTTACCATATTTGAAGATTTTAACTTCAAATCATAGAGCGAGGTTTCGTATTATTTAGATCCAAGAAAAGACATATGACAATGTTGTTTCCAATCCCTCTCTTGAGCCTCTGAATCCCTCAGAGGCTTAAGAGAGTGATGCAGAGGATCAAGAGAGGGAAGAAGAGGCTTAGGAGAGTGATGCAGAGGCTTAAGAGAGTGATGCAGAGGCTCAAGAGAGTGATGCAGATGATCAAGAAAGTGATGCAGAGGCTCGAGAGAGTAATGCAGAGCCTCAAGAGAGGGATTCAGAGGCTCAAGAGAGGGATTCACAGGCTTAAGAGAGTGATGCTGAGGCTGAAGAGAGTGTTGCAGAGGCTCAAGAGAGGGATGCAGAGGCTCAAGAGAGTGATGCAGAGGATTACGAGAGAGATGCAGAGGCTCAAGAGAGGGAAGCACAGGCTTAACTGAGTGATGCAAAGACTCAGGAGAAGGATGCGAGGCTCATGAGAGGGATGCAGGAGTTCAAGAGAGGGATGCAGAGGCTCGAGAAAGGGATGCAGAGGCATAAGAAAGTGATGTAGAGGCTCAAAATAGAGATGCAGAGGCTTAAGAGGGTGATGCAGAGGCTCAAGAGAGTGATGCAGAGGCTCAAGAAATTGATGCAGGGGCCCAGGAGAGTGATGCAGATGCTCAAGAGATGGATGCAGAGGATGAAGAGAGTGATGCAGAGGCTCATACTTTTATCGTATATATAATGAATTAGTACCCATAGACTGAAAATTCACAAAAACGTGAAAAACGGAAAAATATTGCCTAATTCGATGATATTTTGTTTAAATCACATACAGGAAAAGGAGATGATAAACGTCAAAATATTGGTAAATTCGATGATTTTTCGTACGAAACAAAATGGAAGAAAACTTGCTTAAAGTGCAATATTATGCGAAATTCTGAGATTTGAAGGCCAAATCACATATCGTGATACTACATGAAATAGTATCGAAATATTGGTAAAAATTAATATATTTACGTAATATCAAACTACATGAAAAACGTGAAAAAAGTCTCTATTTTACTATATTTGGAGATTTTAACTTCAAATCATAGAGCGAGGTTTCGTATTATTTAGATCCAAAAAAAGACATATGACAATGTTGTTTCCAATAAAAATGATAAAAATCAATGTGTTTTCGTTAGAATTAACAAAAAAACCCTGATTTTCCGTTTATATTACCGCTGGAAGATGTACACGAAAACATCTGTATTCCGGCTGAAACGTCGATAATTCAATAAAAACAGAACTTCTCCCCTTTTCAATATCTTACTCAGTATTTTAACGAGAAACAAATAATTGATTGAAAATGAAGTATTTAAGGTTATTATCTAATCAATTATGTGTTTGCATAATTTTTATCGTATATATAATGAATTAATACCCAGAAACTGAAAATTCACAAAAACGTGGAAAAACGGCAAAATAATGCCTAATTCGATGATATTTTGTTTAAATCACATAGAGGAAAAGGGGATGATAAACGTCAAAATATTGCTAAATACGATGATTTTTCGTACGAAACAAAATGCAAGAAAACTTGCTTAAAATGCAATATTATGCGAAATTCTGAGATTTGAAGGCCAAATCACATATCGTGATACGACATGAAATAGTATCGAAATATTGGTAAAAATTAATATATATACGAAATATCAAACTACATGAAAAACGTGAAAAAGTCACTATTTAACCATATTTGAGGATTTTAACTTCAAATCATAGAGCGAGGTTTCGTATTATTTATATAATCAATGTATTTTCATTTGATTTAACAAAAAAAAAACCTGATTTTCCGTTTATATTACCGATGGAAGATGTACACGAAAACATCTCTATTCCGGCTGAAACGTCGATATATTCTATAAAAACAGAACTTCTCCCCTTTTCAATATCTTACTCAGTCTTTTAACGAGAAACAAATAGTTGATTGAAAATGAAGTATTTAAGGTTATTACCTAATCAATTATGTGTTTGCATCATTTTTATCGTATATATAATGAATAAAAACCCATAAACTGAAAATTCACAAAACGTGGAAAAACGGCAAAATATTGCCTAATTCGATGATATTTTGTTTAAATCACATAGAGGAAAAGGGGATGATAAACGTCAAAATATTGATAAATTCGGTGATTTTTCGTACGAAACAAAATGCAAGAAAACTTGCTTAAATTGCAATATTATGCGAAATTCTGAGATTTGAAGGCCAAATCACATATCGTGATACTACATGAAATAGTATCGAAATATTGGTAAAAATGAATATATTTACATAATATCAAACTACATGAAAAACGTGAAAAAGTCACTATTTTACCATATTTGAAGATTTTAATTTCAAATCATAGAGCGAGGTTTCGTATTATTTAGATCCAAGAAAAGACATATGACAATGTTGTTTCCAATCCCTCTCTTGAGCCTCTGAATCCCTCAGAGGCTTAAGAGAGTGATGCAGAGGATCAAGAGAGGGAAGAAGAGGCTTAGGAGAGTGATGCAGAGGCTTAAGAGAGTGATGCAGAGGCTCAAGAGAGTGATGCAGATGATCAAGAAAGTGATGTAGAGGCTCGAGAGAGTAATGCAGAGCCTCAAGAGAGGGATTCAGAGGCTCAAGAGAGGGATTCATAGGCTTAAGAGAGTGATGCTGAGGCTGAAGAGAGTGTTGCAGAGGCTCAAGAGAGGGATGCAGAGGCTCAAGAGAGTGATGCAGAGGATTACGAGAGAGATGCAGAGGCTCCAGAGAGGGAAGCACAGGCTTAACTGAGTGATGCAAAGACTCAGGAGAAGGATGCGAGGCTCATGAGAGGGATGCAGGAGTTCAAGAGAGGGATGCAGAGGCTCAAGAAAGGGATGCAGAGGCATAAGAAAGTGATGTAGAGGCTCAAAATAGAGATGCAGAGGCTTAAGAGGGTGATGCAGAGGCTCAAGAGAGTGATGCAGAGGCTCAAGAAATTGATGCAGGGGCCCAAGAGAGTGATGCAGATGCTCAAGAGATGGATGCAGAGGATGAAGAGAGTGATGCAGAGGCTCATACTTTTATCGTATATATAATTAATTAGTACCCATAGACTGAAAATTCACAAAAACGTGAAAAACGGAAAAATATTGCCTAATTCGATGATATTTTGTTTAAATCACATACAGGAAAAGGAGATGATAAACGTCAAAATATTGGTAAATTCGATGATTTTTCGTACGAAACAAAATGCAAGAAAACTTGCTTAAAGTGCAATATTATGCGAAATTCTGAGATTTGAAGGCCAAATCACATATCGTGATACTACATGAAATAGTATCGAAATATTGGTAAAAATTAATATATTTACGTAATATCAAACTACATGAAAAACGTGAAAAAATCTCTATTTTACCATATTTGGAGATTTTAACTTCAAATCATAGAGCGAGGTTTCGTATTATTTAGATCCAAAAAAAGACATATGACAATGTTGTTTCCAATAAAAATGATAAAAATCAATGTGTTTTCGTTAGAATTAACAAAAAAACCCTGATTTTCCGTTTATATTACCGATGGAAGATGTACACGAAAACATCTGAATTCCGGCTGAAACGTCGATAATTCAATAAAAACAGAACTTCTCCCCTTTTCAATATCTTACTCAGTATTTTAACGAGAAACAAATAGTTGATTGAAAATGAAGTATTTAAGGTTATTATCTAATCAATTATGTGTTTGCATAATTTTTATCGTATATATAATGAATTAATACCCAGAAACTGAAAATTCACAAAAACGTGGAAAAACGGCAAAATAATGCCTAATTCGATGATATTTTGTTTAAATCACATAGAGGAAAAGGGGATGATAAACGTCAAAATATTGCTAAATACGATGATTTTTCGTACGAAACAAAATGCAAGAAAACTTGCTTAAAATGCAATATTATGCGAAATTCTGAGATTTCAAGGCCAAATCACATATCGTGATACTACATGAAATAGTATCGAAATATTGGTAAAAATTAATATATATACGTAATATCGAACTACATGAAAAACGTGAAAAAGTCACTATTTAACCATATTTGAGGATTTTAATTTCAAATCATAGAGCGAGGTTTCGTATTATTTATATAATCAATGTATTTTCATTTGATTTAACCAAAAAAAAACTGATTTTCCGTTTATATTACCGATGGAAGATGTACACGAAAACATCTCTATTCCGGCTGAAACGTCGATATATTCTATAAAAACAGAACTTATCCCCTTTTCAATATCTTACTCAGTCTTTTAACGAGAAACAAATAGTTGATTGAAAATGAAGTATTTAAGGTTATTACCTAATCAATTATGTGTTTGCATCATTTTTATCGTATATATAATGAATTAAAACCCATAAACTGAAAATTCACAAAACGTGGAAAAACGGCAAAATATTGCCTAATTCGATGATATTTTGTTTAAATCACATAGAGGAAAAGGGGATGATAAACGTCAAAATATTGATAAATTCGGTGATTTTTCGTACGAAACAAAATGCAAGAAAACTTGCTTAAATTGCAATATTATGCGAAATTCTGAGATTTGAAGGCCAAATCACATATCGTGATACTACATGAAATAGTATCGAAATATTGGTAAAAATGAATATATTTACGTAATATCAAACTACATGAAAAACGTGAAAAATTCACTATTTTACCATATTTGAAGATTTTAACTTCAAATCATAGAGCGAGGTTTCGTATTATTTAGATCCAAGAAAAGACATATGACAATGTTGTTTCCAATCCCTCTCTTGAGCCTCTGAATCCCTCAGAGGCTTAAGAGAGTGATGCAGAGGATCAAGAGAGGGAAGAAGAGGCTTAGGAGAGTGATGCAGAGGCTTAAGAGAGTGATGCAGAGGCTCAAGAGAGTGATGCAGATGATCAAGAAAGTGATGCAGAGGCTCGAGAGAGTAATGCAGAGCCTCAAGAGAGGGATTCAGAGGCTCAAGAGAGGGATTCATAGGCTTAAGAGAGTGATGCTGAGGCTGAAGAGAGTGTTGCAGAGGCTCAAGAGAGGGATGCAGAGGCTCAAGAGAGTGATGCAGAGGATTACGAGAGAGATGCAGAGGCTCAAGAGAGGGAAGCACAGGCTTAACTGAGTGATGCAAAGACTCAGGAGAAGGATGCGAGGCTCATGAGAGGGATGCAGGAGTTCAAGAGAGGGATGCAGAGGCTCAAGAAATGGATGCAGAGGCATAAGAAAGTGATGTAGAGGCTCAAAATAGAGATGCAGAGGCTTAAGAGGGTAATGCAGAGGCTCAAGAGAGTGATGCAGAGGCTCAAGAAATTGATGCAGGGGCCCAGGAGAGTGATGCAGATGCTCAAGAGATGGATGCGGAGGATGAAGAGAGTGATGCAGAGGCTCATACTTTTATCGTATATATAATGAATTAGTACCCATAGACTGAAAATTCACAAAAACGTGAAAAACAGAAAAATATTGCCTAATTCGATGATATTTTGTTTAAATCACATAAAGGAAAAGGAGATGATAAACGTCAAAATATTGCTAAATGCGATGATTTTTCGTACGAAACAAAATGCAAGAAAACTTGCTTAAAATGCAATATTATGCGAAATTCTGAGATTTGAAGGCCAAATCACATATCGTGATACTACATGAAATAGTATCGAAATATTGGTAAAAATTAATATATTTACGTAATATCAAACTACATGAAAAACGTGAAAAAATCTCTATTTTACCATATTTGGAGATTTTAACTTCAAATCATAGAGCGAGGTTTCGTATTATTTAGATCCAAAAAAAAGACATATGACAATGTTGTTTCCAATAAAAATGATAAAAATCAATGTGTTTTCGTTAGAATTAACAAAAAAAACCTGATTTTCCGTTTATATTACCGATGGAAGATGTACACGAAAACATCTGTATTCCGGCTGAAACGTCGATAATTCAATAAAAACAGAACTTCTCCCCTTTTCAATATCTTACTCAGTATTTTAACGAGAAACAAATAGTTGATTGAAAATGAAGTATTTAAGGTTATTATCTAATCAATTATGTGTTTGCATAATTTTTATCGTATATATAATGAATTAATACCCAGAAACTGAAAATTCACAAAAACGTGGAAAAACGGCAAAATAATGCCTAATTCGATGATATTTTGTTTAAATCACATAGAGGAAAAGGGGATGATAAACGTCAAAATATTGCTAAATACGATGATTTTTCGTACGAAACAAAATGCAAGAAAACTTGCTTAAAATGCAATATTATGCGAAATTCTGAGATTTGAAGGCCAAATCACATATCGTGATACTACATGAAATAGTATCGAAATATTGGTAAAAATTAATATATATACGTAATATCAAACTACATGAAAAACGTGAAAAAGTCACTATTTAACCATATTTGAGGATTTTAATTTCAAATCATAGAGCGAGGTTTCGTATTATTTATATAATCAATGTATTTTCATTTGATTTAACCAAAAAAAACCTGATTTTCCGTTTATATTACCGATGGAAGATGTACACGAAAACATCTCTATTCCGGCTGAAACGTCGATATATTCTATAAAAACAGAACTTCTCCCCTTTTCAATATCTTACTCAGTCTTTTAACGAGAAACAAATAGTTGATTGAAAATGAAGTATTTAAGGTTATTACTTAATCAATTATGTGTTTGCATCATTTTTATCGTATATATAATGAATTAAAACCCATAAACTGAAAATTCACAAAACGTGGAAAAACGGCAAAATATTGCCTAATTCGATGATATTTTGTTTAAATCACATAGAGGAAAAGGGGATGATAAACGTCAAAATATTGATAAATTCGGTGATTTTTCGTACGAAACAAAATGCAAGAAAACTTGCTTAAATTGCAATATTATGCGAAATTCTAAGATTTGAAGGCCAAATCACATATCGTGATACTACATGAAATAGTATCGAAATATTGGTAAAAATGAATATATTTACGTAATATCAAACTACATGAAAAACGTGAAAAAGTCACTATTTTACCATATTTGAAGATTTTAACTTCAAATCATAGAGCGAGGTTTCGAATTATTTAGATCCAAGAAAAGACATATGACAATGTTGTTTCCAATCCCTCTCTTGAGCCTCTGAATCCCTCAGAGGCTTAAGAGAGTGATGCAGAGGATCAAGAGAGGGAAGAAGAGGCTTAGGAGAGTGATGCAGAGGCTTAAGAGAGTGATGCAGAGGCTCAAGAGAGTGATGCAGATGATCAAGAAAGTGATGCAGAGGCTCGAGAGAGTAATGCAGAGCCTCAAGAGAGGGATTCAGAGGCTCAAGAGAGGGATTCATAGGCTTAAGAGAGTGATGCTGAGGCTGAAGAGAGTGTTGCAGAGGCTCAAGAGAGGGATGCAGAGGCTCAAGAGAGTGATGCAGAGGATTACGAGAGAGATGCAGAGGCTCAAGAGAGGGAAGCACAGGCTTAACTGAGTGATGCAAAGACTCAGGAGAAGGATGCGAGGCTCATGAGAGGGATGCAGGAGTTCAAGAGAGGGATGCAGAGGCTCAAGAAAGGGATGCAGAGGCATAAGAAAGTGATGTAGAGGCTCAAAATAGAGATGCAGAGGCTTAAGAGGGTAATGCAGAGGCTCAAGAGAGTGATGCAGAGGCTCAAGAAATTGATGCAGGGGCCATGGAGAGTGATGCAGATGCTCAAGAGATGGATGCAGAGGATGAAGAGAGTGATGCAGAGGCTCATACTTTTATCGTATATATAATGAATTAGTACCCATAGACTGAAAATTCACAAAAACGTGAAAAACAGAAAAATATTGCCTAATTCGATGATATTTTGTTTAAATAAAATAAAGGAAAAGGAGATGATCAACGTCAAAATATTGCTAAATTCGATGATTTTTCGTACGAAACAAAATGCAAGAAAACTTGCTTTAAATGCAATATTATGCGAAATTCTGAGATTTGAAGGCCAAATCACATATCGTGATACTACATGAAATAGTATCGAAATATTGGTAAAAATTAATATATTTACGTAATATCAAACTACATGAAAAACGTGAAAAAAGTCTCTATTTTACCATATTTGGAGATTTTAACTTCAAATCATAGAGCGAGGTTTCGTATTATTTAGATCCAAAAAAAGACATATGACAATGTTGTTTCCAATGCAAATGATAAAAATCAATGTGTTTTCGTTAGAATTAACAAAAAAACCCTGATTTTCCGTTTATATTACCGATGGAAGATGTACACGAAAACATCTGTATTCCGGCTGAAACGTCAATATATTCAATAAAAACAGAACTTCTCCCCTTTTCAATATCTTACTCAGTATTTTACCGAGAAACAAATAGTTGATTGATAATGAAGTATTTAAGGTTATTATCTAATCAATTATGTGTTTGCATCATTTTTATCGTATATATAATGAATTAATACCCAGAAACTGAAGATTCACAAAAACGTGGAAAAACGGCAAAATATTGCCTAATTCGATGATATTTTGTTTAAATCACATAGAGGAAAAGGGGATGATAAACGTCAAAATATTGCTAAATACGATGATTTTTCGTTCGAAACAAAATGCAAGAAAACTTGCTTGAAATGCAATATTATGCGACATTCTGAGATTTGAAGACCAAATCACATATTGTGATACTACATGAAATAGTATCGAAATATTGGAAAAATGAATATATTTACGTAATATCAAACTACATGAAAAACGTGAAAAAGTCACTATTTTACCATATTTGAGGATTTAAACTTCAAATCATAGAGCGAGGTTTCGTATTGTTTAGATCCAAGAAAAGACATAAGACAATGTTGTTTCCAATACAAATGATAAAAAACAATGTGTTTTCATTAGAATTAACTAAAATGTTCTTGATTTTCCGTTATTATTACCGATGGAAGATGTACACAAAAATCGCTCTATTCCGGCTGAAACGTCGATATATGCAATAAAAACAGAACTTCTCCCCTTTTCAATATCTTACTCAGTATCTTAACGAGAAACAAATAGTTGATAGAAAATGAAGTATTTAAGGTTAATTTCTAATCAATTATGTGTTTGCATCATTTTTATCGTATATTTAATGAATTAATAACAAAAAACTGAAAATTCACAAAAACGTGAAAAAGGAAAAATATTGCCTAATTCGATGATATTTTGTTTAAATCACATAAAGGAAAAGGAGATGATAAACGTCAAAATATTGCTAAATTCGATGATTTTTCGTACGAAACAAAATGCAAGAAAACTTGCTTAAAATGCAATATTATGCGAAATTCTAAGATTTGAAGGCCAAATCACATATCGTGATACTACATGAAATAGTATCGAAATATTGCTAAAAATGAATATATTTACGTAATATCAAACTACATGAAAAACGTGAAAAAAGTCACTATTTTACCATATTTCGAGATTTTAACTTCAAATCATAGAGCGAGGTTTCGTGTTATTTAGATCCAAGAAAAGACATATGACAATGTTGTTTCCAATACAAATGATAAAAACCAATGTGTTTTCATTAGAATTATCTAAAATGTTTCTGATTTTCCGTTTATATTACCGATGGAAGATGTACACGTAAAACTGCTCTAATCAGGCTGAAACGTCGATGTATGCATTAAAAACCGAACTTCTCCCCTTTTCAATATGTTATACTCAAATTCTGTCAGTTGAAATGTAACCAATCACAGGCAAGTAGGCCTCTGACGTCATGCCAGACAGAGGAGCATCAAGCCATGCTCCCAGCAGCCTCAGTTATCCTCACAGACCCAGAGTAGGTGGACCTCGGCTGGCCAGTTATACACCTGTTTGCCTCACTCAATAAATATATACAGAAGCGACTACTGTGTCTACATTCAACCCGAACAAGGCAAACGAATACTGGTAGCAGCAGTGGGATCCAGAAATTTTTTCTGGAAGCAAAAGTTCCAGTACCCAGCATCGCCTCGTGTTCCAGCCAAAACCGCCGCCACCGCCACCGCCATAAGCCGCCATCCTGCCACCCACGCATCAAATATTGTGCCAGACCGGGGTCCTGCCATCAACCACTACTCCAGGCTAACGTTTTAGAAGTAAGGGTCAATATTTTCCTGTGAGAACTCTCACTCATCAGTGAGGAGGAAGGAAGCTTCCCGCGCCAGCCATTTTTGAACCTCGCGCCACCACGTGGGAACCACCTATTACACCCACCACCACCACCACCGCCACCCAAGCTGACAGTATCAAGCTTCGTGAGGGTGCAAGCTACTGCAATCGTCGTCAGCCATCGTCGCAGGTATCAACTGGTTATTCCATCGTCGCAATATTGTCGTCGTCAGAATTTATCTTCGTGCCTCTAGCCTGAACAGTGTGGGGTCCCTGAGTCTCGCGCCACCGCCGCCAGGAGCGCTGCCGTCGCATCCAGTTTGTAAACACGCCTCACATGGGCCTCTTCAGATCTTCACGACGCTTCTCCTACTTTGGCTACTGGTGATCCTCATAAATTACAACCCTGAGATAAGTAATTGCTAGTTGAGAACAACGTGCCAAGTGTTAAAAAGTGACTTATGTAATAATTCCCATAATATCCTGTGAATTAACCATTCAGTGACTTGTTAAATATTGGAGCTGGTTCAGTACTGCACTCCCCACAGTTTTCCTGTGTGATTTCAACATTCCTGCTTCTTACAGTAATTTCATTGAATTTTAATTGTTCTCCTAGAGTGTTATTGGTAAATTCAAATTCCAGTGAATTAAGAAATCCTTGTTTTAGTAGCAGTTAAGGATTTGTGCAATATAATTTTTTTTTTAATTTCTCCAGACCTAACTTGAAATTTATCCTTTAAGCATTTTATTTTAAACTTTTACCATAGGAGTTATATACATTCCTGTGTCCAGTTTATGTGCTACATCCATATTTCTTGCATTGCCACTTGTTGTGTTGAATCTTTTTAATGAAATTTTGCAATTGCACTTCCAGTTTTTATATTCTCAATTGCTGTGCTTAGTCTGGTTTAATTAATTTACATACATCTAATTCCAGTCATTTTTTTAATGAAAGATTGCTAAATTTAGTTTACAATTGCTTGTTCTTGATTATTTTCTTGCCTAGCCCAATTTAATAATTTTATTTCTGCCATTTTTACTTTAGCCAAGTTGATATTTTTTTGTGTTTATTTTTGTGTATACTATTTCTGATGCCAGGTGCACTTAATTATAATCTGCGTTCAAATATTACTTCCACGGCTGTGACAATGCCTACCACTGTTGAAACCCCTTCAGAATCAATGGGAACAGTTGCTCGTCCCAATGGCCAGAGATCAGCTCAGGAAATGGCTATTCCTCTTTTTGCTGGGGAATCGCGTTTATTAGAATCATGGTTTAGTAAGGTTGAAGCGAAAACAGTTGCACGTTTTTCTAAGCCTACTGATGCCGAATACTTAGCAATTGCACGGTCAGCCGTGGACACAACCAAAGGTGATGCACGTTTTGTTGTTGATGAGAAAGCCATTGTTAGCCTCCAGTCTTGGCCTGAATTTAAGGATTTCTTTCGCCGTCGCTTTGTTAATAAAGGAGACCTTGACCCATATAGGTTAGTCAAGAAAATTGCCAATGCCACCATGCAGCCTGGTGAATCGTTTAATGCGTTTACTAGCCGTCTCGATCAGTATCTGTATGCCTTAGTTTCTGCTATGAATAATTCAACTTGGTTAGATAAAGACAATAATCTGTCCCCTGAGGCTATGGCCAAAATGATAGCATTTAGTACTTTAATGCATTTTGCCCCCGAGCATACAAAACCAATCGTTGAGCAACAAAATTTTGGTGTTAAACATGAAATTGGTGAAGTATTTGAGGCTATTAACAATGCCGCAGATAAACTAGCTCCCCGAAGTGCTCAACTGTTGCCACCCTCTGATGCTGTAAATGTAGTTACAAGTTCTCAGCATCCTCCCACAAATTCTCAAAACTCTTGGTCGCAGAAGCGTACCCATGCTCGTAGCCCCCAGTCAAATTCGCCGCCTCATAAAATGCCGAAACGCCATAGTCCACAACCATCCACTCCCTCATGTTGGCATTGTGGTAAGAGTAACCACCTTGCAAGGGACTGTTGGTCCGCCCCTAGATCATCACCTCCTAGACAATTCTCTCGGCCCCCTCATCAATCTAATCATTCTAGGCTTCCATATTGCACGTACCATAAACAAGTTGGTCACCACACTGCGGATTGTAGAGCTAGGCAAAGGACATCTCCACCTCGTAACTCCCATGGTCAGTCTTGGCGAGGCTCACAGCGTCCAAGACATTATCAGAACTCTCGTAATTACAACTCCCAGCCCAGCTATAATGCAATTTCAAATTATAATGCTCAGTCACAGAATGCTGGAGCTCACAATGTTCACTCCATGTCGTCGGGAAACCCCCAAGGCCATCCGCTAACCAATTCAAGCTAGCCAATCCTAGTGCCCTCCCTGTGTATTCAGTAGCTACCCAAAATAGATTTGGACACTTGACAGAGGAGGACACTGACTCTAGACCAGTTGTAGATGTTGACGGATCCACAGTAAATTTGACACAAACAAGACACAGATATCCCAGACAACATAAGTCAAAAATAGTAACTTGTCCAGTCTCAAGTGATGGTCCCCTTGTATCAGCCATTGTACATGGTAGAGTTTTAAAAGTTTTTCTTGACTCAGGTGCAAAAATTAATATTGTCAAGCCCTCAGCTCTTAGAGACATTGAAAGTAAGCACCCTACTATTTTAAAACAGTCACACATACCTTTTCTAAGTGGTATTTCAGGAAATAAAGTAAAAGTTCAGGGTGAAATTGACCTCCCACTCAAGTTCAATGATGTCACATTGTCTATAACATGTTTAGTTGTTGACATTATTCATTTTCCTGGAGACATTCTCTTAGGTCTGTACACCATGATTGATGAAAATATTGCATTGTTTCCCCATCGTTGGAACATAAGTATCAAAGACCATGTCATACCCTTGTGTAGCATGTATCGACAGGGCCACGAGTTCAACCTTCAATCAGATTATGTTAATTTTGTTGACACCCGCCTTGCTAGCGTAGGTTTGTCAGATCATTGTCGTGGTAGCATACCCGAGAAAACAGGCACTCGATTGAAGCATAGTAGTTGTACAGTTGTTAAGGAGAATGAGTATCGGGACTTTCTGGAAGGGGACGCCCTAACGGATTCTCGTTGTCTCGCTCGCCTGGCAGTTTCCATCTCTGAAGTCAGTGGTTCCACGGCTACTGACACTGTGTTACACCCTCATTCTCTCACCAGAATAAGAGTTAAGGTTCAGGGAGTGCCTGAGTTGTCGGATGTGATTGCGGAAAGTGAAACATGTAAAGTGAATGGTACATTTGTTGAACCCTCCTGGCACACAGTGCAGGATGGTACTGTCACACTATTTATCGCAAACACTAGTAATGCCGATATCCATCTTCAGTCTGGTACCCATGTTGTAGATTTTGCCCATTACTCGTTACCGGTGCGAGTTGTGGATGATGTCTCCATGGATCATACTGTTTGTACACTCACACCAGGAGAACAGGGATCTCAGCCAGAGGTGCAAGCGCAACACCTCAGTCCTACTGATTTTCCTGACTCTGTGGCTCAGCTTTTGGAAATTTTGAACAAGAATAGAGCTGTTGTTGCTCTACCAGGAGAAAAATTAGGTCTCACTCCTCTCATTACACATAAAATTCCCCTTGAACAAGGAACTACGCCTATTTATGTACCAGCTTACCGACTTCCCCATTCTCAGAGAGCAGAAGCAGATAGACTTGTAGAAGAAATGTTACAGAGTGATGTAATTGAATCGAGTAATTCGCCATGGAACGCTCCATTGATTCTTGTACCAAAGCGAGATGGGACTTGGAGACCTGTAATCGATTATCGCAAGCTTAACAGAGTAACAATACCTGATCGTTTCCCACTTCCAGTTCTAAATGATTTGTTGCAAAGTATTGGTCGAAACAAAGTATTCTCAACGTTAGATTTGTTGCAGGGATTCTGGCAAATCCCCCTTGATGAGGAAAGTAAACAATTGACAGCCTTTAGTACTCCCAATGGTCATTTTCATTTCAAAAGAATGCCGTTTGGTTTGCGTAGTAGTCCAATAACCTTTTCACGGTTCATGACAAACCTATTTCGTAGATTGATAGGAAGTACGCTTCTAGTTTACCTTGATGATCTCATAATCATGTCGCAAGATGTTCAGACTCATTTCCAGAACCTTGAAAAAGTACTTGCAAAGCTCGCTGAAGCTAATTTAAAAATAAAGCTTGCAAAATGTTCATTTTTAAAGCAAAAGATTAATTTCCTAGGTCATACAGTTACACCTTCAGGTATTACATTGAATGAATCAAAAATTATTGCTGCCCGTGATTTTCCAACACCTCGTACCGCAGAAGCCGTAAGACAGTTCACAGGTCTTGTAGGATTTTATCGTTCATTTATTGCTGGATTCTCTATTATAGCCGCTCCGCTTTACAAGTTGCAAAGAAAAGATGAACCCTTTGTTTGGGGAGAGGCCCAGGATCAGTCATTCAAAAAACTCAAAGCAGCCTTGATTTCGTCACCTGTCCTTAGGTATCCAGATTTTTCTAAACCTTTTACGTTGGTTACAGATGCTAGTGACATAGGTCTAGGTGCTGCATTACTTCAAACAGAAGGTCACAGAGATCACGCAATAGCTTATGCTAGCCGCACATTATCCAAAGAAGAGAAAAATTATAGTGCAACAGAACGAGAAGCCTTGGCAGTTGTTTGGGCACTTAAACATTTCAAGGATACAATTTATAATTACCCAGTTCATGTTCTTACAGATCACCAACCATTAATTCCCTTGTTCAAAAATAAGAATCCAGTTGGAAAGTTTGCTAGATATTTGCTCACAATTCAAGAATTCAATCCCACATTTGGATATATTCCAGGAAAGCAAAATGTTGTAGCCGATGCGTTTTCTCGACACGTAGCTGCGATTCAGTTAAATTACCCAGCATTAGATGCTACAGTAGTAGAAACGGAACAAAGACAAGACCCCATATGGGCACCCGTCATTAAATTTTTGACTAAGCAAGACACTCGCCCGATTCATAAACCACCAGTACCATTGAAAGAACTAGTTATGTTGGACAATTTACTGTGTAGAGTAGTAAAGCTAGGGACAGCCTCGAGGAAATGTTGTCAGTTAGTTGTTCCAGCTGTCTTGGTACCAACTGTGTTAAAAATTATCCATGATGCTCCTGCAAGTGCACATCCAGGAAAGGATCGTACACTCCAACAAGGTCGATTGAAATATTTTTGGCCAAAAATGGCTAAGGAGATTGCTCATTATGTTGACAGATGTTTAACTTGTTTACAGCACAAGGGACATGTTTCAGGACCTAATCCAATTCAGGTGTACCCAGCAACTAAAGCTCCTTGGGAACGAATATCGATGGATTTATTGACAAATTTTGCGGAAACAGAGAAAGGGAACAAACATTTGCTTGTAATGGTCGATAATTTTTCACGGTTTTGCGAACTAGTTCCTATCCCGAACAAAACAGCTGAAACCATAGCCAGCGCATTCCATGACCAAATAATTTGTAGATATAGTATGCCTAAAGTAATCCTTTCAGATAATGGTCCAGAATTCAGTAATAGTATTCTAACTAGCTTGTGTGATTTATATAACATCAAAAAATGTAGCATTATGCCTTATCATCCGGCAAGTAATGGACTAGCTGAACGTACTAACAGGAAAGTGTTAGATGCCTTGAGAGTCACGTTGAATTTTGATAACAACAATTGGGATGATTTTATACCCTTAATTCAGTGTGCTATAAATTCTTCAATTAATGTTTCTACTGGTGACACACCTCACGCTATTCTTTATGGTACAGATAAGATCCTCCCTAATGAATTGATTAACGTACCTCCTACTCCCTTATATAACGTAGATGATTTTGTTCAAGTGAAGCGTAGACAAATGCAATTAGTATTCAAGAAAATACGAGAACAACTGTCCAAAGCAACAGCCGAGTTCACTCTAGCAAGGAATGCACGAGCTAAACCCAATAAAATAACTATTGGATCTGTAGTAATGATACTTAACCAACACAGGTCTGGTCCTATGTACAAGTTAACTAAGAAATTTTTGGGTCCATATAAGGTAATCGAGCTTATTAAAGGTAACAAATACAGACTTAAGAACTTGTTAACAGGAGAGTATATAAATGAACATTTAGACCACATGAAGTTAGCTAAAATGACTGTTGACGAGACTGATGAGGAAGATGACAATGAACTTACCCAGACAGATACTCCTACTCGGACACCACCTCCTGTGGTTGACAGACCACTGGATGTTCAGCAACCCCATACTAGCAATTATAATCTTAGATCTAGACCTCTCGTTTCAACCGTGCACTCACCACACGTCCATTGGCTAGATGTTAACGAGGATATCTCTCAAGATGATAGTTTGTCACATGAAGTTTCATCTGTTCCGGACCTTCAGTCAGAGCCAGAGTTGTATAGTGCTCTGGATGAGCTAGGTGTAGATATCCGCAGAATTTATAATTGATTGCACTCTGTAGTTATTCTGTTTGTTTTGAAAAAAAAAAAAAAAAAAAAAAAAAAAAAACTCAATTGCAGTATTTCTACCACATGTGTCTTATTATTACCATTATATATAATGTATAGTTTTTCTCAACTTTATTTTGTTATGAATTAGATGCCATTGTTAAGTCTACTACCATTTGTATTTTTACAGTGCTTGTCATAAGAGTTATTATTGTTCTAGCAACCACATTGAGGCCAGTGAATCCTGACTGCTATCACGCAGATGTTAGTCTTCTTGATCCAGGTCTTGTATATGCTTGTAAATATATTGCACATTATATATATTGTACATTGGTCTTGTAAATATATTGTATTATTTCAGAAAAAAAAAGAAAAAAAAAAAAAAAAATCATTATCTATCTTGAAATTCAATTGTGGTTGTTAGGTCAGAACTTTGTTCCATTAATGTAATAATTGTTTAATTTTGTATGGTTTTCAAGCACATGCCATTGACACATGTTAATAATTTTGTTTAGGCAATACCTTGAGTTGTATTGTTCATATCTGATCAGTAGACATACACATGTTCTTAATACTCTGGTTTAATCAAAGAATTGTTACCATGATTTTCACCTATTATGATGAATTTTTTTTTTTGGTGCATATATGCCGAGTTGTTTGTATTACGCACACCTGATCTTCTTTCAATGTTTTATTATGCAAATTTCACATGTAAGCCATTATTGAATGCCACCGAGGTCCTTTCAGTATCATTGTAACTATATAGCTAGCCAGAGCTTGTCGACAAGGGACGTCGACTTGGTAGCGTGTCCGAGCGGTGTTATACTCAAATTCTGTCAGTTGAAATGTAACCAATCACAGGCAAGTAGGCCTCTGACGTCATGCCAGACAGAGGAGCATCAAGCCATGCTCCCAGCAGCCTCAGTTATCCTCACAGACCCAGAGTAGGTGGACCTCGGCTGGCCAGTTATACACCTGTTTGCCTCACTCAATAAATATATACAGAAGCGACTACTGTGTCTACATTCAACCCGAACAAGGCAAACGAATACTGGTAGCAGCAGTGGGATCCAGAAATTTTTTCTGGAAGCAAAAGTTCCAGTACCCAGCATCGCCTCGTGTTCCAGCCAAAACCGCCGCCACCGCCACCGCCATAAGCCGCCATCCTGCCACCCACGCATCAAATATTGTGCCAGACCGGGGTCCTGCCATCAACCACTACTCCAGGCTAACGTTTTAGAAGTAAGGGTCAATATTTTCCTGTGAGAACTCTCACTCATCAGTGAGGAGGAAGGAAGCTTCCCGCGCCAGCCATTTTTGAACCTCGCGCCACCACGTGGGAACCACCTATTACACCCACCACCACCACCACCGCCACCCAAGCTGACAGTATCAAGCTTCGTGAGGGTGCAAGCTACTGCAATCGTCGTCAGCCATCGTCGCAGGTATCAACTGGTTATTCCATCGTCGCAATATTGTCGTCGTCAGAATTTATCTTCGTGCCTCTAGCCTGAACAGTGTGGGGTCCCTGAGTCTCGCGCCACCGCCGCCAGGAGCGCTGCCGTCGCATCCAGTTTGTAAACACGCCTCACATGGGCCTCTTCAGATCTTCACGACGCTTCTCCTACTTTGGCTACTGGTGATCCTCATAAATTACAACCCTGAGATAAGTAATTGCTAGTTGAGAACAACGTGCCAAGTGTTAAAAAGTGACTTATGTAATAATTCCCATAATATCCTGTGAATTAACCATTCAGTGACTTGTTAAATATTGGAGCTGGTTCAGTACTGCACTCCCCACAGTTTTCCTGTGTGATTTCAACATTCCTGCTTCTTACAGTAATTTCATTGAATTTTAATTGTTCTCCTAGAGTGTTATTGGTAAATTCAAATTCCAGTGAATTAAGAAATCCTTGTTTTAGTAGCAGTTAAGGATTTGTGCAATATAATTTTTTTTTTAATTTCTCCAGACCTAACTTGAAATTTATCCTTTAAGCATTTTATTTTAAACTTTTACCATAGGAGTTATATACATTCCTGTGTCCAGTTTATGTGCTACATCCATATTTCTTGCATTGCCACTTGTTGTGTTGAATCTTTTTAATGAAATTTTGCAATTGCACTTCCAGTTTTTATATTCTCAATTGCTGTGCTTAGTCTGGTTTAATTACAAGTAAAACCGCTCTACCCCGGCTGAAACGTCGATATATGCAATAAAAAGCGAACTTCTCCCCTTTTCAATATCCTACTCAGTATTTTAACGAGAAACAAATGGTTGATTGAAAATGAAGTATTTAAGGTTAATTTCAAATCAATTATGTGTTTGCAAAATTTTTATCGTATATTTAATGAATTAATAACAATAAACTGAAAATTCACAAAAACGTGAAAAACGGAAAAATATTGCCTAATTCGATGATATTTTGTTTAAATCACATAAAGGAAAAGGAGATTGCTAAATTCGATGATTTTTCGTACGGAACAAAATGCAAGAAAACTTGCTTAAAATGCAATATTATGCGAAATTCTAAGATTTGAAGGCCAAATCACATATCGTGATACTACATGAAATAGTATCGAAATATTGCTAAAAATGAATATATTTACGTAATATCAAACTACATGAAAAACGTGAAAAAAGTCACTATATAACCATATTTGAGTATTTTAACTTCAAATCATAGAGCGAGGTTTCGTATTATTTAGATCCAAAAAAAGACATATGACAATGTTGTTTCCAATACAAATGATAAAAATCAATGTGTTTTCATTAGAATTAACAAAAAAAAAACCTGATTTTCCGTTTATATTAACGATGGAAGATGTACACGAAAACATCTCTATTCCGGCTGAAACGTCGATATATTCAATAAAAACAGAACTTCTCCCCTTTTCAATATCTTACTCAGTATTTTAACGAGAAACAAATAGTTGATTGAAAATGAAGTATTTAAGGTTATTATTTAATCAATTATATGTTTGCATCATTTTTATCGTATATATAATGAATTAATACCCATAAACTGAAAATTCACATAGAACGTGGAAAAACGGCAAAATATTGCCTAATTCGATGATATTTTGTTTAAATCACATAGAGGAAAAGGGGATGATAAAAGTCAAAATATTGCTAAATTCGATGATTTCTCGTACAAAACAAAATGCAAGAAATTTGCTTAAAATGCAATATGATGCGACATTCTGAGATTTGAAAGCCAAATCACATATTGTGATAGTACATGAAATAGTATCGAAATATTGGTAAAAATGAATATATTTACGTAATATCAAACTACATGAAAAACGTGAAAAAGTCACTATTTTACCATATTTGAGGATTTAATCTTCAATTCATAGAGCGAGGTTTTGTATTATTTAGATCCAAGAAAAGACATAAGACAATGTTGTTTCCAATGCAAATGATAAAAAACAATGTGTTTTCATTAGAATTAACTAAAATGTTCTTCATTTTCCGTTATTATTACCGATGGAAGATGTACACGAAAACCGCTCTATTCCGGCTGAAACGTCGATATATGCAATAAAAACAGAACTTCCCCCCTTTTCAATATCTTACTCAGTATCTTAACGAGAAACAAATAGTTGATAGAAAATGAAGTATTTAAGGTTAATTTCTAATCAATTATGTGTTTGCATCATTTTTATCGTATATTTAATGAATTAATAACAATAAACTGAAAATTCACAAAAACGTGAAAAAGGAAAAATATTGCCTAATTCGATGATATTTTGTTTAAATCACATAAAGGAAAAGGAGATGATAAACGTCAAAATATTGCTAAATTCGATGATTTTTCGTACGAAACAAAATGCAAGAAAACTTGCTTAAAATGCAATATTATGCGAAATTCTAAGATTTGAAGGCAAAATCACATATAGTGATACTTCATGAAATAGTATCGAAATATTGCTAAAAATGAATATATTTACGTAATATCAAACTACATGAAAAACGTGAAAAAAGTCACTATTTTACCATATTTGGATATTTTATCTTCAAATCATAGAGCGAGGTTTCGTATTATTTAGAACCAAGAAAAGACATATGACAATGTTGTTTCCAATACAAATGATAAAAACCAATGTGTTTTCATTAGAATTATCTAAAATGTTTCTGATTTTCCGTTTATATTACCGATGGAAGATATACACGTAAAACCGCTCTAATCAGGCTGAAACGTCGATGTATGCAATAAAAACCGAACTTCTCCCCTTTTCAATATCCTACTCAGTATTTTAACGAGAAACAAATGGTTGATTGAAAATGAAGTATTTAAGGTTAGTTTCTAATCAATTATGTGTTTGCATAATTTTTATCATATATTAAATGAATTAATAACAATAAACTGAAAATTCACAAAAATGTGGAAAACGGCAAAATATTGCCTAATTCGATGATATTTTGTTTAAATCACATAGAGAAAAAGGGGATGATAAACGTCAAATATATTGCTAAATACGATGATTTTTCGTACGAAACAAAATGCAAGAAAACTTGCTTGAAATGCAATATTATGCGACATTCTGAGATTTGAAGGCCAAATCACATATTGTGATTCTAAATGAAATAGTATCGAAATATTGGTAAAAATGAATATATTTACGTAATATCAAACTACATGAAAAACGTGAAAAAAGTCACTATTTTACTATATTTGAGGATTTAAACTTCAAATCATAGAGCGAGGTTTCGTATTGTTTAGATGCAAGAAAAGACATAAGACAATGTTGTTTCCAATACAAATGATAAAAAACAATGTGTTTTCATTAGAATTAACTAAAATGTTCTTGATTTTCCGTTTATATTACCGATGGAAGATGTACACGAAAACTGTTCTATTCCGGCTGAAACGTCGATATATGCAATAAAAACAGAACTTCTCCCCTTTTCAATATCTTACTCAGTATCTTAACGAGAAACAAATAGTTGATTGAAAATGAAGCATTTAAGGTTAATTTCTAATCAATTATGTGTTTGCATCATTTTTATCGTGTATATAATGAATTAATAACAATAAACTGAGAATTCACAAAAACGTGGAAAAACGGCAAAATATTGCCTAATTCGATGATATTTTGATTAAATCACATAAAGGAAAAGGGGATGATAAACGTCAAAATATTGCTAAATTTGATGATTTTCGTATGAAACAAAATGCAAGAAAACTTGCTTAAATTGCAATATTATGCGAAATTCTGAGATTTGAAGGCCAAATCAAATATCGTGATACTACATGAAATAGTATCGAAATATTGGTAAAAATGAATATATTTACGTAATATCAAACTACATGAAAAACGTGAATAAAGTCACTATTTTACCATATTTGAAGATTTTAACTTCAAATCATAGAGCGAGGTTTCGTATTATTTAGATCCAAGAAAAGACATATGACAATGTTGTTTCCAATACAAATGATAAAAACAAATGTGTTTTCATTAGAATTAACTAAAATGTTCCTGATTTTCCGTTTATATTACTGATGGAAGATGTACACGTAAAACCGCTCTAATCCGGCTGAAACGTCGATATATGCAATAACAACCGAACTTCTCCCCTTTTCAATATCCTACTCAGTATTTTAACGAGAAACAAATGGTTGATTGAAAATGAAGTATTTAAGGTTAATTTCAAATCAATTATGTGTTTGCAAAATTTTTATCGTATATTTAATGAATTAATAACAATCAACTGAAAATTCACAAAAACGTGAAAAACGGAAAAATATTGCCTAATTCGATGATATTTTGTTTAAATCACATAAAGGAAAAGGAGATTGCTAAATTCGATGATTTTTCGTACGGAACAAAATGCAAGAAAACTTGCTTAAAATGCAATATTATGCGAAATTCTAAGATTTGAAGGCCAAATCATATATCGTGATACTACATGAAATAGTATCGAAATATTGCTAAAAATGAATATATTTACGTAATATCAAACTACATGAAAAACGTGAAAAAAGTCACTATATAACCATATTTGAGTATTTTAACTTCAAATCATAAAGCGAGGTTTCGTATTATTTAGATCCAAAAAAAGACATATGACAATGTTGTTTCCAATACAAATGATAAAAACAAATGTGTTTTCATTAGAATTAACTAAAATGTTCCTGATATTCCGTTTATATTACTGATGGAAGATGTACACGTAAAACCGCTCTAATCCGGCTGAAACGTCGATATATGCAATAACAACCGAACTTCTCCCCTTTTCAATATCCTACTCAGCATTTTAACGAGAAACAAATGGTTGATTGAAAATGAAGTATTTAAGGTTAATTTCTAATCAATTATGTGTTTGCATCATTTTTATCGTATATTTAATGAATTAATAACAATAAACTGAAAATTCACAAAAACGTGAAAAAGGAAAAATATTGCCTAATTCGATGATATTTTGTTTAAATCACATAAAGGAAAAGGAGATGATAAACGTCAAAATATTGCTAAATTCGATGATTTTTCGTACGAAACAAAATGCAAGAAAACTTGCTTAAAATGCAATATTATGCGAAATTCTAAGATTTGAAGGCAAAATCACATATAGTGATACTACATGAAATAGTATCGAAATATTGCTAAAAATGAATATATTTACGTAATATCAAACTACATGAAAAACGTGAAAAAAGTCACTATTTTACCATATTTGGAGATTTTAACTTCAAATCATAGAGCGAGGTTTCGTATTATTTAGATCCAAGAAAAGACATATGACAATGTTGTTTCCAATACAAATGATAAAAACCAATGTGTTTTCATTAGAATTATCTAAAATGTTTCCGATTTTCCGTTTATATTACCGATGGAAGATATACACGTAAAACCGCTCTAATCAGGCTGAAACGTCGATGTATGCAATAAAAACCGAACTTCTCCCCTTTTCAATATCCTACTCAGTATTTTAACGAGAAACAAATGGTTGATTGAAAATGAAGTATTTAAGGTTAGTTTCTAATCAATTATGTGTTTGCATAATTTTTATCATATATTAAATGAATTAATAACAATAAACTGAAAATTCACAAAAATGTGGAAAAACGGCAAAATATTGCCTAATTCGATGATATTATGTTTAAATCACATAAAGGAAAAGGGGATGATAAACGTCAAAATATTGCTAAATTTGATGATTTTTCGTACGAAACAAAATGCAAGAAAACTTGCTTAAAAGGCAATATTATGCGAAATTCTGAGATTTGAAGGCCAAATCACATATCGTGATACTACATGAAATAGTATCGAAATTTTGGTAAAAATTATTATATATACGTAATATCAAACTACATGAAAAACGTGAAAAAAGTCACTATATAACCATATTTGAGTATTTTAACTTCAAATCATAGAGCGAGGTTTCGTATTATTTAGATCCAAAAAAAGACATATGACAATGTTGTTTCCAATACAAATGATGAAAATCAATGTGTTTTCATTAGAATTAACAAAAAAAAAACACCTGATTTTCCGTTTATATTAACGAAGGAAGATGTACACGAAAACATCTCTATTCCGGCTGAAACGTCGATATATTCAATAAAAACAGAACTTCTCCCCTTTTCAATATCTTACTCAGTATTTTAACGAGAAACAAATAGTTGATTGAAAATGAAGTATTTAAGGTTATTATCTAATCAATTATATGTTTGCATCATTTTTATCGTATATATAATGAATTAATACCCATAAACTGAAAATTCACAAAAACGTGGAAAAACGGCAAAATATTGCCTAATTCGATGATATTTTGTTTAAATCACATAGAGGAAAAGGGGATGCTAAACGTCAAAATATTGCTAAATTCGATGATTTCTCGTACAAAACAAAATGCAAGAAATTTGCTTAAAATGTTGTTGCGACATTCTGAGATTTGAAGGCCAAATCACATATTGTGATACTACATGAAATAGTATCGAAATATTGGTAAAAATGAATATATTTACGTAATATCAAACTACATGAAAAACGTGAAAAAGTCACTATTTTACCATATTTGAGGATTTAAACTTCAAATCATAGAGCGAGGTTTCGTATTATTTAGATCCAAGAAAAGACATAAGACAATGTTGTTTCCAATACAAATGATAAAAAACAATGTGTTTTCATTAGAATTAACTAAAATGTTCTTGATTTTCCGTTATTATTACCGATGGAAGATGTACACGAAAACCGCTCTATTCCAGCTGAAACGTCGATACATGCAATAAAAACAGAACTTCTCCCCTTTTCAATATCTTACTCAGTATCTTAACGAGAAACAAATAGTTGATAGAAAATGAAGTATTTAAGGTTAATTTCTAATCAATTATGTTTTTGCATCATTTTTATCGTATATATAATGAATTAATAACAATAAACTGAAAATTCACAAAAACGGGGAAAAACGGCCAAATATTGCCTAATTCGATGATATTTTGTTTAAATCACATAGAGGAAAAGGGGATGATAAACGTCAAAATATTGCTAAATTTGATGATTTTTCGTGCGAAACAAAATGCAAGAAAACTTGCTTAAAATGCAATATTATGCGAAATTCTGAGATTTGAAGGCCAAATCACATATCGTAATACTACATGAAATAGTATCGAAATATTGGTAAAAATTAATATATACACGTAATATCAAACTACGTGAAAAAAGTCACTATTTAACCATATTTGAGGATTTTAACTTCAAATCATTGAGCGAGGTTTCGTATTATTTAGATCCAAAAAAAGACATATGACAATGTTGTTTCCAATACAAATAATAAAAATCAATGTGTTTTCGTTAGAATTAACAAAAAAAAAAAACCTGATTTTCCGTTTATATTACCGATGGAAGATGTAAACGAAAACATCTGTATTCCGGCTGAAACGTCGATATATTCAATAAAAACAGAACTTCTCCCCTTTTCAATATCTTACTCAGTATTTTAACGAGAAACAAATAGTTGATTGAAAATGAAGTATTTAAGGTTATTATCTAATCAATTATGTGTTTGCATCATTTTTATCGTATATATAATGAATTAATACCCAGAAACTGAAAATTCACAAAAACGTGGAAAAACGGCAAAATATTGCATAATTCGATGATATTTTGTTTAAATCACAGAGAGGAATAGGGGATGATAAACGTCAAAATATTGCTAAATTCGATGATTTTTCGTACGAAACAAAATGCAAGAAAACTTGCTTGAAATGCAATATTATGCGACATTCTGAGATTTGAAGGCCAAATCACATATTGTGATACTACATGAAATAGTATCGAAATATTGGTAAAAATGAATATATTTACGTAATATCAAACTACATGAAAAACGTGAAAAAAGTCACTATTTTACCATATTTGAGGATTTAAACTTCAAATCATAGAGCGAGGTTTCGTATTGTTTAGATCCAAGAAAAGACATAAGACAATGTTGTTTCCAATACAAATGATAAAAAAACAATGTGTTTTCATTAGAATTAACTAAAATGTTCTTGATTTTCCGTTTATATTTCCGATGGAAGATGTACACGAAAACCGTTCTATTCCGGCTGAAGCAGTGAAGAGGAGTGTCACGTGCTTCTGTAGAGGTGGTGAAGCACCATAGTTGTTCGAGGAAACTTCATGGTGTAGCAGCCAGGAGAGCTGAGGAGGACCCTAGTAGAGGTAGTGAAGCACTATATTTGCCCATGGAAAACTTCATGGTGTAGCAGCCTGGAGAAGCTGCAGAGGATCCTGGTAGTTCCTGAAGAGATCCGGGTAGTGAACTTCCCGATATGGAAGGGAAGTTCTAAAGGATTACTTGTAGGGAAGTGATAGAGTGTTTGGTTGTCCTTAGGGTGCAAGGGGCAGTGAAAGGTGAGTGATTGTTTGCCGTTCTTGTGCCGAGGAGAGTCTATACTGAAGCATAGATTTACAGACGTAGGTTGGATTACCTACAGATGTATGTGTTTTAGGACTGATAGGGTGATCGATTGATCATTGTTGTGTATCAAGGAACATTTATACTGATATATATATATATATATATATATATATATATATATATATATATATATATATATATATATATATATATATATATATATATATATATATGTTATTGCATTCATACGCTGATTTTCCTTGTATATGTTTATATATATATTCTCTCGCTGATAGTGCACCATTGTAGTATAAGACTTGATCGACTTGAGGAGGTAGATAGTATCAGGTGGTGAATCAGAAGATAGGATACCACTTGGTAAGCTGATGATAGAGTTCTGATGGTGTTGGAGTGCAACCTGACTGAAATAGTATAGAGTGTAGGATTCATTATTATTATTATTGTATGTGTGTATGTGCTTTGTCCAGTAAATGTATTCAAATTTGCTGGTGTTTGGCCTTGTCCTAGTGAGGCTTCCCAAGAAGTAGTAAAGAAGGAGAGAGATAGAAAGAACCAAGAACCACTGCTGTGGACAGGGTAGGACGTAAAATTAATAAGTCAAAGGGGGATTGAGGAGATCATATCACATAAGGAGAAAGTGGGGAACCCAGCTGGCGACCTTGTCAAAAGATAGAGAAGGCAGGCGGGAAAGGAATTCCTGCAACTTTTTGTCTGGCAGGCAAGACTCAGGGGAAGTTATTGTTAAAAGGTAAACCTGGGTCTTCCTTCACTTCTCCATGGGTCTAGGCCGGAATTGCTAATGGCAGTTTCCCCGTGGTTGACTGAAGGGCTTCCAGGGTGAATCAGTGGCACCCCTAGTGGTGGGGGCAAAGACCTGCGGTGGTGGGTATTACTGGTCCTCTCCTGTGGGACCAGGAGACTCCGGTGAGTCCCAAGAGTCGGAGGGGCTGAGTATTCTGTCTTCTGAGCCCCTTAGCAGCCGACTGCTAGCAGAGCCCCAGCCCACCCCCTGTGACAGTATCCAATGTAACTCCTCGAAAGTCAACGTTTCATCAGTTTCTTCCCCACTCAATCAAACTTCAACTTCTCCATCACTACAATCGGTATCGTAACTACTACGGCATAAGTAATTGAATATCCAATGTAACTCGTCGAAAGTCAACATTTCATCAGTTTCGTCTCCACTCAAGCAAACTTCATCTTCTTCATCACTACAATCACTACAATCGTAACCACTACGGCATAAGTAATTGATTATCGAATGTTACTCGTCGAAAGTCAACGTTTCATCAGTTTCTTCCCCACTCGAACAAGCTTCCGTTTCGTCTCCACTTAAGCAAACTTCATCTTCTCCATCACTACAATCGGTATCGTAACCACTACGACATAATTAATTGATTATCGAATGTAACTCGTCGAAAGTCAACGTTTCGTCCCCACTTGAACAAGCTTCGGTTTCATCCCCACTTGAACAAGCTTCAGTTTCATCCCCACTTGAACAAGCTTCGGTTTCATCCCCACTTGAACAAGCTTCGGTTTCATCCCCACTTGAACAAGCTTCAGTGTCGTCCCCACTTGAACAAGCTTCATTTTCATCCCCACTTGAACAAGCTTCAGTTTCTTCCCCACTTGAACAAGCTTCAGTTTCATCCCCACTTGAACAAGCTTCAGTGTCGTCCCCACTTGAACAAGCTTCAGTTTCATCCCCACTTGAACAAGCTTCAGTGTCGTCCCCACTTGAACAAGCTTCAGTTTCATCCCCACTTGAACAAGCTTCAGTTTCATCCCCACTTGGACAAGCTTCAGTTTCTTCCCCACTTGAAAAAGCTTCAGTTTCATCCCCACTTGAACAAGCTTCGGTTTCATCCCCACTTGAACAAGCTTCGGTTTCATCCCCACTTGAACAAGCTCCAGTGTCGTCCCCACTTGAACAAGCTTCATTTTCATCCCCACTTGAACAAGCTTCAGTTTCTTCCCTACTTGAACAAGCTTCAGTTTCATCCCCACTTGAACAAGCTTCATTGTCGTCCCCACTTGAACAAGCTTCAGTTTCATCCCCACTTGAACAAGCTTCAGTTTCATCCCCACTTGGACAAGCTTCAGTTTCTTCCCCACTTGAAAAAGCTTCAGTTTCATCCCCACTTGAACAAGCTTCGGTTTCATCCCCACTAGAACAAGCTTCGGTTTCATCCCCACTTGAACAAGCTTCAGTGTCGTCCCCACTTGAACAAGCTTCATTTTCATCCCCACTTGAACAAGCTTCAGTTTCTTCCCTACTTGAACAAGCTTCAGTTTCTTCCCCACTTGAACAAGCTTCAGTGTCGTCCCCATTTGAACAAGCTTCAGTTTCATCCCCACTTGAACAAGCTTCAGTTTCATCCCCACTTGGACAAGCTTCAGTTTATTCCCCACTTGAACAAGCTTCAGTTTCATCCCCACTTGAACAAGTTTCAGTGTCGTTCCCACTTGAACAAGCTTCAGTTTCATCCCCACTTGAACAAGCTTCAGTTTCATCCCCACTTGAACAAGCTTCAGTTTCATCCCCACTTGAACAAGCTTCAGTTTCCTCCCCACTCGAGGAATCTCTTACCTTCACATTGCATTCATCATCTTGCGGGTGGTAAGGAAGCCAACGGCTGATGATCAAGAAACCTGCCACAGCTCCGCCCATTATCAACAACGCACGAATTTTTAAGAATCTTTCAGTCATCTTCACCGCCATCTTACCATCTTCACTAACGACAGAGCCAACGACGGGTCCATTAACGGGTCCAATGATGGAGCCAATGATGGGTCCATTAACGGGTCCAATGATGGAGCCAATGACGGGTCCATTAACGGGACCAATGATGGAGCCAATGATGGGTCCATTAACGGGTCCAATGATGGAGCAAATGACGGGTCCATTAACGGGTCCAATGATGGAGCCAATGATGGGTCCATTAACGGGTCCAACGATAGACCCCAATGACGGGTCCATTTACGGGTCCAACGATAGAACCAATGACGGGTCCATTTACGGGTCCAACGATAAAGCCAATTATAGGTCCAAATCTTTTTCCCTCTTCATAAACATGATTTTCAAATGAAGAAATTAAAAAAATTCCAGAAGTGACCGCGAGAAACATCAGGAACATTTTCATCATTACGGATACTTTCATTTTGTGGATACTAAATTTGGTGTTTTACTAGTAACTCTAGTAATACCTATATAATATATATATATATATATATATATATATATATATATATATATATATATATATATATATATATATATATATATATATGCAGTTCCGCCGGCCATTATTATAATGCAATATCTAACATCTGTTAATATAGTAAACTTGGAATTAGTGATAGGAGTTGACCCCGGGTGTTGTAAAAGGTAGCTTTGGTGGCAGTGTTGGAGAAGGTGACAACGAACATGAGGTGAAATGGGAGAGTTAGGAGGGGAAGAGATTGTAACAATGCTAACGGTTTTGCACTGTTTCATGTTATAATTGTGAGTTGCGTATGTGTGCGGGATTGATGGAGAGTGTGGTTGTAGTGGGTGAGGCAGAGTGAGGTGTTGACTAGCTATAATCTGCTGACAAGTGTTATGACCCCAGGTAGCCTGAAGAACGAGTCTACCTATCAGAGAGTTATTCCACATACGAGACCTAATTGAGAGGTCAGAGAAAAGATTATAATATATTATATATTATATATATATATATAAATATATATATATATATATATATATATATATATATATATATATATATATATATATATATATATATATATATATATATATATATATATACATATATATATATGTCGTACCTAGTAGCCAGAACTCACTTCTCAGCCTACTATGCAAGGCCCGATTTGCCTAATAAGCCTAGTTTTCATGAATTAATGTTTTTTTCGACTACCTAACCTACCTAACCTAACCTAACCTAACGTTTTCGGCTACCTAACCTAACCTAACCTATAAAGATAGGTTAGGTTAGGTTAGGTAGGGTTGGTTAGGTTCGGTCATATATCTACGTTAACTTTAACTCCAATAAAAAAAAATTGACCTCATACATAATGAAATGGGTAGCTTTATCATTTCATAAGAAAAAAATTAGAGAAAATATATTAATTCAGTAAAACTTGGCTTATTAGGCAAATCGGGCCTTGCATAGTAGGCTGAGAAGTGAGTTCTGGCTACTAGGTACGACATGTATATATATATATATATATATATATATATATATATATATATATATATATATATTTATATATATATATATATATATATATATATATATATATATATATATATATTTATATATATATATATATATATATATATATATATATATATATATATATATATATATATATATATATATATATATATATATATAAGGAAGGGAGTACCACCTCTAGCTGGAAGAAGGGGGACCCATAGCCTCGGAGGAAACCACGCATAACGCATTAGAGGGAATGTTTAGATCCCCTCCAATACAGTTTCTGTGTGCTTTTCTCCTACCACCCCCTTCCTTGAATATTTTTTGTGCTTTATTATGCATTTGATGGTTACAAGATATACATGGGTTGATACAAAAATAATAATGCAAAAAGGTGCTTAAAGGTTATGGATCTCTTGAAGAACACAACAATGGGAAACATTGATGAATGTCACAGACGGGTTCGATCATTGTTGCAAGTCAAACACTTCTTCGAATTCCTCTGAAGTTGGACTAGTGCCCAAGACGCAACAGGCATTTCCCCTCTGAATCGCAACACTGAGGCGCTGGAACAAGAAACTTTTTGCTCTCTGGTCTTTTGTAGCGCTGATCAATTTGTCCCCCAATTCCTTCAGGAACTTCAATGCACATTTTCCCCACGAACCGAGGGTCTCCGAGCCGATCGGAACAAAGCTGTAGCAGTGTGCTAGACCTCTGTATTTAATAATTTTCTGCGATTCCCTGAAAGAAGCAGCACCACCGCTTTCACGTGTGCTGTAGTGGAGGTAGGTACTGGCCAGTGTGGCAGCGCATGTGTAGTCCCATACCACTTGCTTACCATCCTTCCAAGGTAGCAAGGTGACCCCATCAGGGCGCTTCTGAGGGTCGTTAGGTCTGGATAAGTGTGGTTCTCTTTGTGCCGGGCAGCGGGCTGTGGCGAGGCTCCTCTTGATGATGTCGTTGACTTCTTCATGTCTTGCAATTTTACCCTGTGATTTACGACATACCAGACCATGACGACCATATTGGTCTGCCATCGCAGTTCCGCAGATGCACCTATGTTCGGTGAGGATGGGGGCGGCAAGGCGAAGGGCAACTCCAATGCGGAGAGCGTCATGACTGAGGCGAGTTCCCAGGGCTGCATTGGGCACAGCAAATAAAAAATCCCCGGCGTGGGGTGCTGTTACCGCTAGGAGGCGGGCTTTGTTTTCAGCATCAGCGTTGTCAATCATTGCTGTGACAGTCTTTTCCATTATGGGGCCATCCCAGTGGGCCTGCTTGTGGTCTTTTGGGACTTGTGGTCGGGGTTGAGGGTGTGCAATGGTGTCCCATTGTCTGGCTGCTTCGATGAACGTTTGATCATGAGTTCCCGCTGTCTCTCTCATACGCTCTGGTAGGATCTGCCCTACCAATTCGTTGGCTGCTGTACATGAGGACAAGAATGCTGGAAGTGCTACCTCAGTTGCCTTTCGTATGCCTATCCCTCCAAATCTCACTGGTAGTGTTGCTTGGTCCCACTGACTGTCATCTAAATCTAGGTTGAGCGCCTTCCTGAATATTGACCTGAGGAGCTCATCATATTGATTTAGAAGTGGGTTGCCAAAAGTTGGTGCACACCTTAAGAAGTATGTTAGCCTGGGCAGGGTAAGGCACTTTGTGAGAAGGTAGAGGGCATCGTGGGAGTCCAAGTCCCCAATTCTCTCTTCCATCCTCTTTAGGTCTCTAAACTTTTCGTCAAGGACTGCAGCAATGGCATTGTGGCCCAGAGGTGCTCCGAGTAGTGTGCTGTCGGTAGGTTTAACGACTGAGGCTTCTGGTAGAACTGATTTCACTGCTCTAATGATTACTTCACTAGATGCAATAATTTCGCACTTGGAGGGGCTAAGAACGAGACCCATGGACTCCCCCCGTGTCTTCACCAGCTGTAAGTCTTCTAGCAGGGAATCTTGTGTGCCTGCCAGAGTGCCATCATCCAGGAACCAGATGTTGAGCTCGCTGGACAGTCTGGTTGTAATTTCTCGAACCGCTATGCAAAAGAGGAACGGTGCAAGTGGGTCACCCTGTTGAATTCCCTCTGCTGAGGTGACTTCATGTTTGCCAAACAGGAGGGTTGAGTCTTTGCTGTAGCCTGCTGACACAAACGGGAGAATGCTTGGGCAATGTTCCTGGACTGCAGTGAGGATTGCTTCCCTTTTGACCGAGTTGAAAGCGTTTTTAAAATCTAATTTTACTACTGCCTGGTCTTCAGTAAGAGAGCTAATGTAGGCTCGTGCAGCATGAGCCGCTGCTTCACAGCCTTGGGGGACTCCAAACCCCAGCTGGTTGGGTTGCAGCATGGTGGCTGCTTCCGTTCGGATACTTCTGACAGCAGCCCTTGCAACTAGGCGGCGAAGGGTATTACCAACGGCAATGGGTCTGATTCCTCCCCCCTTCTTTTTGAGGGCACATAGAGATGCACCAAAGAAGAATGGTTTGATTTCATCAGGGATTAACCCGGCGAGGCAGTTGTTGACAAACGTTGTGATTTCTGTCAGGAGCGCTTCTGCAGCTGGGCCAAGAACAGGGTTCACCATTTCCTTCACATGTTGAGGTCTTACCCCTGTGTAGCCTCCTGAGGAGCCCGGGGGAAATGAAACGATAGAACCTTTCTATATATATATATATATATATATATATATATATATATATATAAAACCCGCGAGGCTCGCGAGACGACTGATTTATTTCTCTGCCGGTTTCTTCGGAGCTTAAGACCTGTTCGCGGCGGCTAGGTTCACTTATTAATGTTCAGTTAGTAATGCCGTGATAAATAAGATTGGTGCTGTTGTGTGTGTCATCTCCTGGAATGATGCTTCATCTTCTCTCTCTCTCTCTCTCTCTCTCTCTCTCTCTCTCTCTCTCTCTCTCTCTCTCTCTCTCTCTCTCTCTCTCTCTCTCTCTCTCTCTCTCTCTCTCTCTCTCTCTCTCTCTCTCTCTCTCTCTCTCTATCTTTCTTTTCTTTGCCTCTTCTGCTCGCTTATCTTTCCTCCTATGTCTCCGAAGCTGTACCTCCCGCCACGGATATCTTTATCTGTGAGTCAACACGTTCCAGGGCAAACACAGAGCTCTGGCTCCCTTGCTGTGCCACGTGGCACCGGCACCGCTCTTCGTCAATCAGGAGCTGGCGACGCCCAGTTAGGGCATCTTTGGCACTAGGAGAAAACGCCCAGTTCTCACGATGTGTCCAGCGCACAGTGGGTGGACGCCCCTGACAGCTGAGTCGCCACCTTAACAACTGTAACATCGTTACAGTTGTTAAATTCAGAGTCTTAAACTATGGAGGAAACAACCAGTACAAGTTGTTACAATGACGGATGGACTAAACAGATGCACATCAGTCTAAATAAAACTATTTTTTTGTGCATATAGTGACATTTACCTTACAAATTGAAATGTGATATGTATTGGACAAATTTAGTTTACCATTAGAGCACATACTGGCATTATTACCATTAGAGCACTTACTGGCATTATTACCATTAGAGCACTTACTGGCATTATTACCATTAGAGCCCTTACTGGCATTATTACCATTAGAGCACTTACTGGCATTATTACCATTAGAGCACTTACTGGCATTATTACCATTAGAGCACTTACTGGCATTATTACCATTAGAGCACTTACTGGCATTATTACCATTAGAGCACTTACTGGCATTATTACCATTAGAGCACTTACTGGCATTATTACCATTAGAGCACTTACTGGCATTATTACCATTAGAGCACTTACTGGCATTATTACCATTAGAGCACATATTGGCATTATTACCATTAGAGCACATACTGGCATTATTACCATTAGAGCACATACTGGCATTATTACCACTAGAGCACATACTGGCATTATTACCATTAGAGCACATACTGGCATTATTACCACTAGAGCACATACTGGCATTATTACCATTAGAGCACATACTGGCATTATTACCATTAGAGCACATACTGGCATTATTACCATTAGAGCACTTACTGGCATTATTACCATTAGAGCACATACTGCCATTATTACCATTAAAGCACATACTGGCATTATTACCATTAGAGCACATACTGGCATTATTACCATTAGAGCACATACTGGCATTATTACCATTAGAGCACATACTGGCATTATTACCATTAGAGCACATACTGGCATTATTACCATTAGAGCACATATTGGCTAAGACAGATATTGACACACATTATATCACAAAAATTGGAGGTTAAGACAATTTAAAGAATAAAAATAATAATTTTACGAAGTTACGAATGTTCACATCCTCAGCATTCTTCACCAACAGATTGTAGAGTTATCCCGGACCAAAGTGACCCCCAGACACACAGGCCATGTTACATAGATCCGTCTTCAATATCACTCAAGATGCCTGTCAGTGAGCCATGTCTCCATAATTGTAGTTCCTTCATCATTCCAAATATCCAACTGGGGACGTCTCCCTGCTGTCTCTGCTGACTAGTTTATCCTATCCTGCAGCCTGCTGCACCATTACGTACATCAGTTACAGGCAGATACTGTAACATTTCAGGGTATCTCCAAGTAGGGGGACGTGAGAGGTCAGGGGGTGCCGAGGGTTGTACAAGCTGTACAACATGTGTTAATTGATATTCCTCACTATCACCTTTCCTATGGGGTCTTTGCCGATGTCTTGCTGGGGTCTACGGTGACCCCAGCACCAGCTGCGTTGGGTTAAGAGACCCAAGGGTGACAGTGACGTAAGGGCAGAGCCCAGATGCCAAGAACGAGCTGGATTAGGCAGAACGAGGGCTAGTGAGAAGTCGGGTGCAGGTGACGAATTACCACATCAAGTCCGCTGTTCCTGAGATTCAGTATACATACCTTTGGTTGAGGACGACCTCGTACCGCTTCGGAACTCATGAATAAAAAAAGCCACTAGGCCGCCATGATCGTGATATTGATATTGATCTCGTAAGTGCACTCTTAAGTTTATTGTAAATCACAGTCTATGAAAGCGGTTTCAGGATCAGTAAGCCACAATGTAGGACAGAAAATAAGAGATGCTTTTCCACCCATAGGGTTATAAACCCATGATACGAAACCCATAATACGAAAACTCACTCTATGATTTAAAGTTAAAATCCTCAAATATGGTTAAAAAGTGACTTTTTTCACGTTTTTCATGTAGTTCGATATTACGTAAATATGTTCATTTTTACCAATATTTCGATACTATTTCATGTAGTATCACGATATGTGATTTGGCCTTCAAATCTCAGAATTTCGCATAATATTGCATTTTAAGCAAGTTTTCTTGCATTTTGTTTGGTACGAAAAATCATCGAATTTTGCAATATTTTGACGTGTATCATCTCCTTTTCCTCTATGTGATTTACACAAAATGTCATCGCTTTAGGCAATATTTTGCCGTTTTTCCACGTTTTTGTGAATTTTCAGTCTATGGGTATTAATTCATTATATATACGATAAAAATGATGCAAGCACATAATTGATTAGATAATAACCTTAAATACTTCATTTTCAATTATTTATTTGTTTCTCGTTAAAATACTGAGTAAGATACTGAAATGGGGAGAAGTTCGGTTTTTATTGCATATATCGAAGTTTCAGCCGGATTAGAGCGGTATTACGTATACATCTTCCATCGGTAATATAAACGGAAAATCAAGAACATTTTAGTTAATTCTAATGAAAACACATTGTTTTTTATCATTTGTATTGGAAACAACATTGTCTTATGTGTTTTCTTGGATCTAAATAATACGAAACCTCGCTCTATGATTTGAAGTTAAAATCCTCAAATATGGTAAAATAGTGACTTTTTCACGTTAATCATGTAGTTTGATATTACGTAAATATATTCATTTTTACCAATATTTCGATACTATTTCATGTAGTATCACGATATGTGATTTGTCCTTTAAATCTCAGAATTTCGCATAATATTGCATTTTATGGAAGTTTTCTTGCATTTTGATTCGTACGAAAAATCATCGAATTTTGCAATATTTTGACGTTTATGATCCCCATTTCCTTTATGTGATTTAAACAAAATATCATCGAATTAGGCAATATTTTGCCGTTTTTCCAAGTTTTTGTGAATTTTCAGTTTATTGGTATTAATTCATTATATATATGATAAAAATGATGCAAACACATAATTGATTAGATAATAACCTTAAATACTTCATTTTCAATCAACTATTTGTTTCTTGTTAAAATTCTGAGTAAGATATTAAAAAGGGGAGAAGTTCTGTTTTAATTGCATATATCGACGTTTAAGCCGGAATAGAGCGGTTTTCGTAAACATCTTTCATCGGTAATATGAACGGAAAATCAGGAACATTTTAGTTAATTCTAATGAAAACACATTGATTTTTATCATTTGTATTGGAAACAACATTGTCATATGTCTTTCCTTGGATCTAAATAATACGAAACCTCGCTCTATGATTTGAAGTTAAAATCCTCAAATATGGTAAAATAGTGACTTTTTCACGTTAATCATGTAGTTTGATATTACGTAAATATATTAATTTTACCAATATTTCGATACTATTTCATGTAGTATCACGATATGTGATTTGGCATTCAAATCTCAGAACTTCGCATAATATTGCATTTTAAGCAAGTTTTCTTGCATTTTGTTTCTTACGAAAAACCATCGAATTTAGCAATATTTTGACGTTTATCATCGCCTTTTCCTTTATGTGATATAAACAAAATATCATCGAGTTAGGCAATATTTTGCCGGTTTCCACGTTTTTGTGAATTTTCAGTTTATTGGTATTTATTCATTATATATACGATAAAAATGATGCAAACACATAATTGATTAGATTATAACCTTAAATACTTCATTTTCAATCAACTATTTGTTTCTCGTTCAAATACTGAGTAAGATATTGAAAAGGGGAGAAGTTCTGTTTTTATTGCATATACCGACGTTTCAACCGGAATAGAGCGGTTTTCGTTTACATCTTCCATCGGTAATATAAACGGAAAATCAGGAACATTTTAGTTAATTCTAATGAAAACACATTGATTTTTATCACTTGTATTGGAAACCACATTGTCATATGTCTTTTCTTGGATCTAAATAATACGAAACCACGCTCTATGATTTGAAGTTAAAATCCTCAAATGTGGTTAAATAGTGACTTTTTTCACGTTTTTCATTTAGTTTGATATTACGTAAATATATTCATTTTTACCAATATTTTTACCAATATATATATAAAATATATAATATTTTACCAATATTATTTCATTTAGTATCACGATATGTGATTTGGCCTTCAAATCTCAGAATTTCGCATAATATTGCATTTTAAGCAAGTTTTCTTGCATTTTGTTTCGTACGAAAAATCATCGAATTGGGCAATATTTTGACGTTTTTAATCCCCTTTTTCTTTATGTGATTTAAACAAAATATCATCGAATTAGGCAATATTTTGTTGTTTTTCCACGTTTTCTTGAATTTTCAGTTTATTGGTATTAATTCGTTATATATATGATAAAAATGATGCAAACACATAATTGATTTATACAACTTTAATTGATTTAACAACCTTAAATACTTCATTTTCAATCAACTATTTGTTTCTCGTTAAAATACTGAGTAAGATATTGAAAAGGGGAGAAGTTCTGTTTTTATTGCATATATCGACGTTTCAGCCGGAATAGAGCGGTTTTCGTTTACATCTTTCATCGGTAATATCTACGGAAAATCAGGAACATTTTACTTAATTCTAATGAAAATACATTGATTTTTATCGTTTGTATTGGAAACAACATTGTCATATGTCTTTTCTTATATCTAAATAATACGAAAACTCGCTCAATGATTTAAAGTTAAAATCCTCAAATATGGTTAAAAAGTGACTTTTTTCACGTTTTTCATGTAGTTCGATATTACGTAAATATGTTCATTTTTACCAATATTTCGATACTATTTCATGTAGTATCACGATATGTGATTTGGCCTTCAAATCTCAGAATTTCGCATAATATTGCATTTTAAGCAAGTTTTCTTGCATTTTGTTTCGTACGAAAAATCATCGAATTTTGCAATATTTTGACGTGTATCATCTCCTTTTCCTTTATGTGATTTACACAAAATGTCATCGCTTTAGGCAATATTTTGCCGTTTTTCCATGTTTTTGTGAATTTTCAGTCTATGGGTATTAATTCATTATATATACGATAAAAATGATGCAAACACATAATTGATTAGATAATAACTTTAAATACTTCATTTTCAATCATCTATTTGTTTCTCGTTTAAATACTGAGTAAGATATTGAAAAGGGGAGAAGTTCGGTTTGTATTGCATATCGAAGTTTCAGCCGGATTAGAGCGGTATTACGTGTACATCTTCCATCGGTAATATAAACGGAAAATCAAGAACATTTTAGTTAATTCTAATGAACACACATTGTTTTTTATCATTTGTATTGGAAACAACATTGTCTTATGTCTTTTCTCGGATATAAATAATACGAAACCTCGCTCTATGATTTGAAGTTAAAATCCTCAAATATGGTAAAATAGTGACTTTTTCACGTTAATCATGTAGTTTGATATTACGTAAATATATTCATATTTACCAATATATCGATACTAGTTCACGTAGTATCACGATATGTGATTTGGCCTTTAAATCTCAGAATTTCGCATAATATTGCATTTTATGCAAGTTTTCTTGCATTTTGTTTCGTACGAAAAATCATCGAATTTTGCAATATTTTGACGTTTATGATCCCCTTTTCCTTTATGTGATTTAAACAAAATATCATCGAATTAGGCAATATTTTGCCGTTTTTCCAAGTTTTTGTGAATTTTCAGTTTATTGGTATTAATTCATTATATATATGATAAAAATGATGCAAACACATAATTGATTAGATAATAACCTTAAATACTGCATTTTCAATCACCTATTTGTTTCTTGTTAAAATTCTGAGTAAGATATTAAAAAGGGGAGAAGTTCAGTTTTAATTGCATATATCGACGTTTAAGCCGGAATAGAGCGGTTTTCGTGTACATCTTCCATCGGTAATATGAACGGAAAATCAGGAACATTTTAGTTAATTCTAATGAAAACACATTGATTTTTATCATTTGTATTGGAAACAACATTGTCCTAGGTCTTTTCTTGGATCTAAATAGTGACTTTTTTCACGTTTTTCGTGTAGTTTGATATTACGTAAATATATTCATTTTTACCAATATTTAGATACTATTTCATGTAGTATCACGATATATGATTTGGCCTTAATATCTCAGAATTTCGCATAATATTGCATTTTAAGCAAGTTTTCTTCCATTTTGTTTCTTACGAAAAATCATCGAATATAGCAATATTTTGACGTTTATCATCCCCTTTTCCTTTATGTGATATAAACAAAATATCATCGAATTAAGCAAAATTTTGCCGTTTTTCCTCGTTTTTGTGAATTTTCAGTTTAATGTTATTAATTCATTAAATATACGATAAAAATGATGCAAACACAAAATTGATTAGAAATTAACCTTAAATACTTCATTTGTAATCAACCATTTGTTTCTCGTTAAAATACTGAGTAGGATATTGAAAAGGGGAGAAGTTCGGTTTTTATTGCATATATCGACGTTTCAGCCGGATTAGAGCGGTTTTACTTGTACATCTTCCATCGGTAATATAATCGGAAAATCAAGAACATTTTAGTTAATTCTAATGAAAACACATTGGTTTTATCATTTGTATTGGAAACAACATTGTCATATGTCTTTTCTTGGATCTAAATAATACGAAACCTCGCTCTATGATTTGAAGTTAAAATCCTCAAATATGGTGAAATAGTGACTTTTTTCACGTTTTTCATGTAGTTTGATATTACGTAAATATATTCATTTTTACCAATATTTCGATACTATTTCATGTAGTATCACGATATGTGATTTGGCCTTCAAATCTCAGAATTTCGCATAATATGGCATTTTAAGCAAGTTTCCTTGCATTTTTGTTTCGTACGAAAAATCAACGAATTTAGCAATATTTGGACATTGGTCATCCCCTTTTCCTTTATGTGATTCAAACAAAATATCATCGAATTAGGCAATATTTTGCCGTTTTTCCACGTTTTTGTGAATTTTCAGTTTATGGGTTCATTCATTATATATACGATAAAAATGATGTAAACACATAATTGATTAGATAATAACCTTAAATACTTCATTTGTAATCAACCATTTGTTTCTCGTTAAAATACTGAGTAGGATATTGAAAAGGGGAGAAGTTCGGTTTTTATTGCATATATCGACGTTTCAGCCGGAATAGAGCGGTTTTCATGTACATCTTCCATCGGAAATATAAACGGAAAAACAGGAACATTTTAGTTATTTCTAATGAAAACACATTGATTTTTATCGTTTGTATTGGAAACAACATTGTCATATGTCTTTTGTTAGATCTAAATAATACGAAACCTCGCTCTATGATTTGAAGTTAAAATCCTCAAATATGGTTAAAAAATGTTTTTTTTTTCACGTTTTTCATGTAGTTCGATATTACGTAAATATATTCATTTTTACCAATATTTCGATACTATTTCATGTAGTATCACGATATGTGAATTGGCCTTCAATTTTCAGAATTTCGCATAATATTGCATTTTAAGCAAGTTTTCTTGCCTTTTGTTTCGTATGAAAAATCATCGAATTTTGCAATATTTTGAAGTATATCATCTCAATTTCCTTTATGTGATTTAAACAAAATATCATCGAATTAGGCAATATTTTGCCGTTTTTCCACGTTTTTGTGAATTTTCAGTCTATAGGTATTAATTCATTATATATACGATAAAAATGATGCAAACACATAATTGATTAAATAATAACCTTAAATACATCATTTTTAATCAACTATTTGTTTATCGGTAAAATACTGAGTAAGATATTGAAAAGGGGAGAAGTTCTGTTTTTATTGTATATATCGACGTTTCAGCCAGAATAGAGCGGTTTTCGTGTAGATCTTCATTGGTAATATAAATGGAAAATCAGGAACATTTTAGTTAATTCTAATGAAAACATATTGATTTTTATCGTTTGTATTGGAAACAACATTGTCATATGTCTTTTCTTGGATCTAAATAACACGAAACCTCACTCTTTGATTTGAAGTTAAAATCCTCAAATATGGTTAAAAAGTGACTTTTTTCACGTTTTTCATGTAGTTCGATATTACGTAAATATATTCATTTTTACCAATATTTCGATACTATTTCATGTAGTATCACGATATGTGGTTTGGCCTTCAAATCTCAGAATGTCGCATAATATTGCATTTTATGCAAGTTTTCTTGCATTTTCTTTCGTACGAAAAATCATCGAATTTTGCAATATTTTGACGTGTATCATCTCCTTTTCCATTATGTGATTTAAACAAAATATCATCGAATTAGGCAATATTTTGCCGTTTTTCCACGTTTTTGTGAATTTTCAGTTTAATGTTATTATTCATTAAATATACGATAAAAATGATGCAAACACATAATTGATTAGAAATTAACCTTAAATACTTCATTTTCAATCAACCATTTGTTTCTCGTTAAAATACTGAGTAGGATATTGAAAAGGGGAGAAGTTCGGTTTTTATTGCATATATCGACGTTTCAGCCGGATTAGAGCAGTTTTACTTGTACATCTTCCATCGGTAATATAAACGGAAAATCAAGAACATTTTAGTTAATTCTAATGAAAACACATTGATTTTTATCGTTTGTATTGGAAACAATATTGTCATATGTCTTTTCTTGGATCTAAATAACACGAAACCTCGCTCCTTGATTTGAAGTTAAAATCCTCAAATATGGTTAAAAAGTGACTTTTTTCACGTTTTTCATGTAGTTCGATATTACGAAAATATATTCATTTTTACCAATATTTCGATACTATTTCATGTAGTATCACGATATGTGATTTAGCCTTCAAATCTCAGAATTTCGCATAATATTGCATTTTAAGCAAGTTTTCTTGCATTTTGTTTCGTACAAAAAATCATCGAATCTAGCAATATTTTCACGTTTATCAGCCCCTGTTTTGCACTGTTTCATGTTATAATTGTGAGTTGCGTATGTGTGCGGGATTGATGGAGAGTGTGGTTGTAGTGGGTGAGGCAGAGTGAGGTGTTGACTAGCTATAATCTGCTGACAAGTGTTATGACCCCAGGTAGCCTGAAGAACGAGTCTACCTATCAGAGAGTTATTCCACATACGAGACCTAATTGAGAGGTCAGAGAAAAGATTATAATACATTATATATTATATATATATATATATATATATATATATATATATATATATATATATATATATATATATATATATATATATATATATATATATATATATATATATATATGTCGTACCTAGTAGCCAGAACGCACTTCTCAGCCTACTATTCAAGGCCTGATTTGCCTAATAAGCCGAGTTTTCCTGAATTAATATATTTTCTCTAATTTTTTTCTTATGAAATGATAAAGCTACCCATTTCATTATGTATGAGGGAATTTTTTTTTTATTGGAGTTAAAATTAACATAGATATATGACCGAACCTAACCAACCCTACCTAACCTAACCTAACCTATCTTTATAGGTTAGGTTAGGTTAGGTAGCCGAAAACGTTAGGTTAGGTTAGGTTAGGTAGCCGAAAACGTTAGGTTAGGTTAGGTTAGGTAGGTTAAGTAGACGAAAAACAATTAATTCATGAAAACTTGGCTTATTAGGCAAATCGGGCCTTGCATAGTAGGCTGAGAAGTGCGTTCTGGCTATTAGGTACGACATATATATATATATATATATATATATATATATATATATATATATATATATATATATATATATATATATATATATATAAAACCCGCGAGGCTCGCGAGACAACGGCATGACCTTACTTGAGCAACAGAGGTCGTGAGAGAGGGTTGCGCTTTGCTGAGCTCCTGGCAAAGGAGGAACCCCTAATTGTGTGCTCCAATAAGAGGAGGTAATCAAGCAGGCATTTATGTGTGACGCCTGAGGACGATTTAAAGTGCTCAAGTCAGGACTTTAAGAAGCCTTGTGAGGCAGTCCTATAGCAATTTTGTGGCATCCCTCTCTTGAGCCTCTGCATCCCTCTCTTGAGCCTCGGCATCCCTCTCTTAAGCCTCTGGATCACTCTCATGAGCCTCTTCATCACTCTCATCAATCTCTGCATCCCTCTCTTGAGCCTCTGCATCATTCTCCTAAGCCTCTTCATCACTCTCTTGAGCCTCTGCATCCCTCTCTTGAGCCTCTGCATCACTCTCTTGAGGCTCTGCATCCCCTCTATTAGGACTCTGCAATACTCTCTTAAGCCTCTGCATCACTCTATTGAGCTTCTGCATCACTCGCTTGAGCCTCTACATCCCTCTCTTGAGCCTCTGCCTCACTCTCTTGAGCCTCTGCATCACTCTCTTCATCCTCTGCATCCCTCTCCTGAGCATCTGCATCACTCTCCTGGGCCCCTGCATTAATCCATTGAGCCTCTGCATCATTCTCTTCATCCTCTGCATCCTTCTCTTAAGCCTCTGCATCACTCTCTTAAGCCTCTGCATCACTCGCATAAGCCTCTGAATCACTCTCTTGAGCCTCTGCATCATTCTCCTAGGCCTCTGCATCACTCTCTTGAGCCTCTGCATCACTCTCGTCAGCTTCTGCATCACTCTCCTGCGCCTTTACATCCCTCTGTTGAGCCTCTGCATCACTCTCGTAAGCCTCTGCACCACTCTCTTGAGCCTGATAGGTAGACTCGTTCTTCAGGCTACCCCCTGGAAACACAAACCGAAACTGTCTCTATTTTCTGCTTGTTACAACTTGTAATAAAGTTGTTACATCTTGGCTTAACGTGTTTATGACGTATTAGAACGTTGTTACAACTTGCTATATTGGTTGGTATAACTGGTTAGGAGGTATTAAAACTTGTTCGAACGTTGTACCAACGTCGTAGTTTCGGTGTGTGTTTGGGGGGCCTGGGGTCATAACACTTGTCAGCAGATTATAGCTAGTCAACACCTCACTCTGCCTCACCCACTACAACCACACTCTCCATCAATCCCGCACACATACGCAACTCACAATTATAACATGAAATAGTGCAAAACACTTAGCATTGTTACAATCTCTTCCCCTCCTAACTCTCCCATTTCACCTCATGATCGTTGTCACCTTCTCCAACACTGCCACCAAAGCTACCTTTTACAACCCCCGGGTCAAATCCTATCACCAATTCCAAGTTTACTATATTAACAGATGTTAGATATTGCATTATAATAATGGCCGGCGGAACTGCATATATATATATATATATATATATATATATATATATATATATATATATATATATATATATATATATATATATATATATATATATATATATATATATATATATATATATTATATAGGTATTACTAGAGTTACTAGTAAAACACCAAGTTTAGTATCCACAAAATGAACGTATCCGTAATGATGAAAATGTTCCTGATGTTTCTCGCGGTCACTTCTGGAATTTTTTTAATTTCTTCATTTGAAAATCATGTTTATGACGAAGGAAAAAGATTTGGACCTATAATTGGCTCTATCGTTGGACCCGTAAATGGACCCGTCATTGGTTCTATCGTTGGACCCGTAAATGGACCCGTCATTGGGTCTATCGTTGGACCCGTTAATGGACCCATCATTGGCTCCATCATTGGACCCGTTAATGGACCCGTCATTGGCTCCATCATTGGACCCGTTAATTGACCCATCATTGGCTCCATCATTGGACCCGTTAATGGACCCGTCATTGGCTCCATCATTGGACCCGTTAATGGACCCATCATTGGCTCCATCATTGGACCCGTTAATGGACCCGTCGTTGGCTCAGTCGTTAGTGAAGATGGTAAGATGGCGGTGAAGATGACTGAAAGATTCTTAAAAATTCGTGCGTTGTTGATAATGGGCGGAGCTGTGGCAGGTTTCTTGATCATCAGCCGTTGGCTTCCTTACCACCCGCTAGATGATGAATGCAATGTGAAGGTAAGAGATTCCTCGAGTGGGGAGGAAACTGAAGCTTGTTCAAGTGGGGATGAATCTGAAGCTTGTTCTAGTGGTGATGAAACTGAAGTTTGTTCAAGTGGGGAAGAAACTGAAGCTTGTTCAAGTGGGGACGACACTGAAGCTTGTTCAAGTGGGGATGAAACTGAAACTTGTTCAAGTGGGGAAGAAACTGAAGCTTGTTCAAGTGGGGATGAAAATGAAGCTTGTTCAAGTGGAGACGACACTGAAGCTTGTTCAAGTGGGGATGAAACCGAAGCTTGTTCAAGTGGGGAGGAAACCGAAGCTTGTTCAAGTGGGGATGAAACTGAAGCTTTTTCAAGTGGGGAACAAACTGAAGCTTGTCCAAGTGGGGATGAAACTGAAGCTTGTTCAAGTGGGGATGAAACTGAAGCTTGTTCAAGTGGGGGACGACACTGAAGCTTGTTCAAGTGGGGATGAAACTGAAGCTTGTTCAAGTGGGGACGACACTGAAGCTTGTTCAAGTGGGGATGAAACTGAAGCTTGTTCAAGTGGGGAAGAAACTGAAGCTTGTTCAAGTGGGGATGAAAATGAAGCTTGTTCAAGTGGGGACGACACTGAAGCTTGTTCAAGTGGGGATGAAACCGAAGCTTGTTCAAGTGGGGATGAAACCGAAGCTTGTTCAAGTGGGGGATGAAACTGAAGCTTGTTCAAGTGGGGATAAAACCGAAGCTTGTTCAAGTGGGGACGAAACGTTGACTTTCGACGAGTTACATTCGATAATCAATTACTTATGTCGTAGTGGTTACGATACCGATTGTAGTGATGGAGAAGATGAAGTTTGCTTAAGTGGAGACGAAACGGAAGCTTGTTCGAGTGGGGAAGAAACTGATGAAACGTTGACTTTCGACGAGTTACATTCGATAATCAATTACTTATGCCGTAGTGGTTACGATTGTAGTGATTGTAGTGATGGAGAAGATGAAGTTTGCTTGAGTGGAGACGAAACTGATGTAATGTTGACTTTCGACGAGTTACATTGGATATTCAATTACTTATGCCGTAGTAGTTACGATACCGATTGTAGTGATGGAGAAGATGAAGTTTGATTGAGTGGGGAAGAAACTGATGAAACGATGACTTTAGAGGAGTTACATTGGATACTGTCACAGGGGGTGGGCTGGGGCTCTGAAAGCAGTCGGCTGCTAAGGGGCTCAGAAGGCAGAATACTCAGCAATTCCGACTCTTGGGACTCACCGGAGTCTCCTGGTCCCACAGGAGAGGACGAGTAATACCCACCACCGCAGGTCTTTGCCCCCACCACTAGGGGTGCCACTGATTCACCCTGGAAGCCCTTCAGTCAACCACGGGGAAACTGCCATTAGCAATTCCGGCCTAGACCCATGGAGAAGTGAAGGAAGACCCAGGCTTACCTTTTAACAATAACTTCCCCTGAGTCTTGCCTGCCAGACAAAAAATTGCAGGAATTCCTTTCCCGCCTGCCTTCTCTATCTTTTGACAAGGTCGCCAGCTGGGTTCCCCACTTTCTCCTTATGTGATATGATCTCCTCAATCCCCCTTTGACTTATTAATTTTACGTCCTACCCTGTCCACAGCAGTGGTTCTTGGTTCTTTCTCTCTCTCCTTCTTTACTACTTCTTGGGAAGCCTCACTAGGACAAGGCCAAACACCAGCAAATTTGAATACATTTACTGGACAAAGCACATACACAGTACATACACACATACAATAATAATAATAATGAATCCTACACTCTATACTATTTCAGTCAGGTTGCACTCCAACACCATCAGAACTCTATCATCAGCTTACCAAGTGGTATCCTATCTTCTGATTCACTACCTGATACTTTCTACCTCCTCAAGTCGATCAAGTCTTATACTACAATGTTGCACTATCAGCGAGAGAATATATATATAAACATGTACAAGGAAAATCAGTGTATGAATGCAATAACATATTTATATATATATACATATATATATATATATATATATATATATATATATATATATATATATATATATATATATATATATATATATATATATATATATATATATATATATATATATATATATATATATATATATATATATATATCAGTATAAATGTTCCTTGATACACAACAATGATCAATCGATCACCCTATCAGTCCTAAAACACATACATCTTTAGGTAATCCAACCTACGTCTGTAACTCTATGCTTCAGTATAGACTCTCCTCGGCACAAGAACGGCAAACAATCACTCACCTTTCACTGCGCCTTTCACCCTAAGGACAACCAAAAACTCTATCACTTCCCTACAAGTAATCCTTTAGAACTTCCCTTCCATATCGGGAAGTTCACTACCCTGATCTCTTCAGGAACTACCAGGATCCTCTGCAGCTCCTCCAGGCTGCTACACCATGAAGTTTTCCTTGGGCAACTATAGTGCTTCACTACCTCTACTAGGGTCCTCCTCAGCTCTCCTGGCTGCTACACCATGAAGTTTCCTCGAACAACTATGGTGCTTCACCACCTCTACAGAAGCACGTGACACTCCTCTTCACTGCTTCAGCTGGAATAGAGAGGTTTTCGTGTACATCTTCCATCGGTAATATAAACGGAAAATCAGTTTTTTTTTTTTTTTTAATCTAATGAAAACACATTGATTATATAAATAATACGAAACCTCGCTCTATGATTTGAAGTTAAAATCCTCAAATATGGTTAAATAGTGACTTTTTTTCACGTTTTTCATGTTGTTTGATATTACGTATATATATTAATTTTTACCAATATTTTGATACTATTTCATGTAGTATCACGATATGTGATTTGGCCTTCAAATCTCAGAATTTCGCAACATATTGCATTTTAAGCAAATTTCTTGCATTTTGTTTTGTACAAGAAATCATCGAATTTAGCAATATTTTGACGTTTATCATCCCTTTTTCCTTTATGTGATTTAAACAAAATATCATCGAATTAGGCAATATTTTGCCGTTTTTCCACGTTTTTGTGAATTTTCAGTTTATTGTTATTAATTCATTATATATACGATAAAAATGATGCAAACACATAATTGATTAGAAATTAACCTTAAATGCTTCATTTTCAATCAACTATTTGTTTCTCGTTAAGATACTGAGCAAAATATTGAAAAGGGGAGAAATTCTGTTTTTATTGCATATATCGACGTTTCAGCCGGAATAGAACGGTTTTCGTGTACATCTTTCATCGGTAATATAAACGGAAAATCAAGAACATTTTAGTTAATTCTAATGAAAACACATTGTTTTTTTATCATTTGTATTGGAAACAACATAGTCTTATGTCTTTTCTTGGATGTAAACAATACGAAACCTCGCTCTATTATTTGAAGTTTAAATCCTCAAATATGGTAAAATAGTGACTTTTTTCAAGTTTTTCATGTAGTTTGATATTACGTAAATATATTTATTTTTACCAATATTTCGATACTATTTCATGTAGTATCACAATATGTGATTTGGCCTTCAAATCTCAGAATGTCGCATAATATTGCATTTCAAGCAAGTTTTCTTGCATTTTGTTTCGTACGAAAAATCATCGAATTTAGCAATATTTTGACGTTTATCATCCCCTTTTCCTCTATGTGATTTAAACAAAATATCATCGAATTATGCAATATTTTGCCGTTTTTCCTCGTTTTTGTGAATTTTCAGTTTCTGGGTATTAATTCATTATATATACGATAAAAATGATGCAAACACATAATTGATTAGATAATAACCTTAAATACTTCATTTTCAATCAACTATTTGTTTCTCGTTAAAATACTGAGTAAGATATTTAAAAGGGGAGAAGTTCTGTTTTTATTGAATATATCGACGTTTCAGCCGGAATACAGATGTTTTCGTTTACATCTTCCATCGGTAATAATTACGGAAAATCAAGAACATTTTAGTTAATTCTAATGAAAACACATTGTTTTTTATCATTTTATTGGAAACAACATTGTCTTATGTCTTTTCTTGGATCTAAATAATACGAAACCTCGCTCTATGATTTGAAGATTAAATCCTCAAATATGGTTAAATAGTGACTTTTTTCACGTTTTTCATGTAGTTTGATATTACGTATATATATTAATTTTTACCAATATTTCGATACTATTTCATGTAGTATCACGATATGTGATTTGGCCTTCAAATCTCAGAATTTCGCATAATATTGCATTTTAAGCAAGTTTTCTTGCATTTTGTTTCGTACGAAAAATCATCAAATTTAGCAATATTTTGACGTTCATCATCCCCTTTTTCTCTATGTGATTTAAACAAAATATCATCGAATTAGGCAATATTTGGCCGTTTTTCCACGTTTTTGTGAATTTTCAGTTTATTGTTATTAATTCATTATATATACGATAAAAATGATGCAAACACATAATTGATTAGAAATTAACCTTAAATGCTTCATTTTCAATCAACTATTTGTTTCTCGTTAAGATACTGAGCAAAATATTGAAAAGGGGAGAAATTCTGTTTTTATTGCATATATCGACGTTTCAGCCGGAATAGAACGGTTTTCGTGTACATCTTTCATCGGTAATATAAACGGAAAATCAAGAACATTTTAGTTAATTCTAATGAAAACACATTGTTTTTTTATCATTTGTATTGGAAACAACATAGTCTTATGTCTTTTCTTGGATGTAAACAATACGAAACCTCGCTCTATTATTTGAAGTTTAAATCCTCAAATATGGTAAAATAGTGACTTTTTTCAAGTTTTTCATGTAGTTTGATATTACGTAAATATATTTATTTTTACCAATATTTCGATACTATTTCATGTAGTATCACAATATGTGATTTGGCCTTCAAATCTCAGAATGTCGCATAATATTGCATTTCAAGCAAGTTTTCTTGCATTTTGTTTCGTACGAAAAATCATCGAATTTAGCAATATTTTGACGTTTATCATCCCCTTTTCCTCTATGTGATTTAAACAAAATATCATCGAATTATGCAATATTTTGCCGTTTTTCCTCGTTTTTGTGAATTTTCAGTTTCTGGGTATTAATTCATTATATATACGATAAAAATGATGCAAACACATAATTGATTAGATAATAACCTTAAATACTTCATTTTCAATCAACTAT